>NW_017670704.1:0-21603 GCF_001879085.1 Nicotiana attenuata | reverse complement strand
AGGAGATTCAAGATCAAGCTTTACAAGCCCTTGAATCAAATCAAAGTCAAGCTCATTAAGATACTTTACATTCTTGAAGAATCAGAGGAATACCATAGAGATTGTAACACTTTCATTTATTGAAATCAAATACTACATTTGTTACGCAATTTTCCAGTCTTGATTATTTATTTTTCTCGACGCGAAAATTTATTGTTACAATTATTATTATTATTAATATTATTATTGTTATTATTCTTATTCTTATTCTTATTATTATTATTATTATTATTATTATTATTACTATTATTATTATTATTATTATTATTATTATTATTATTATTATTATTGATGTCAATGCTATTATAATTTTTAGTAGTCTCTTATTGCTACTAATATTACTACTACTTTAATACTATTAATTTATCATTATTATACACTTATTATTATATAATAAGGTTATTTGATTTAAATGTAGAAGCCCAAGAGAAATGAGTAAAGAAAGAATTGAAAATCAAACAAACCCAAAAGCTATTCATCGCAAAGCCCACTTCAAAATAATTGACCAAAAGACCCATGTCTTTCTCAGCCCAAATGAGCAGGCCCAATCCGCCAAATAACCTGCTCCATAACTTGTCAATGGGTCTATTTTGAGATACTCTAGAAGGCTAATCTCAACCATTAATCTTATTCAATAAAATGGTCTATGTTATTCCATCATATAGGACATATCATCAGGTTTGCTAAAATTCTGAAGCCCTAATCTCTCTCATCTTTTTTCCCACGCGCCTCTCTTCACCCCTTACCTCTTTCATGCCAACTTTTAAACTCCATCTGCCATAGACAAAGCTTGTCCCTCTATTTTGGTGAAAATTATCCTTCTCTCTCCATCTTATCGGCTTAGACATTTTGTCTCTTTATCCTCAACGTATCTTCAACGCTTTGGTCAACAAAAGAGCCAAAAGAACCTTTTCAGAAAATCAAATTTGGGAAACAGGTCTTTCAAAATCCTAGTCCGTGACCCTCTCATTTTGAATTTGAAACTCAATCTCTAACCCTGGACTTTTCCCTTATAAATACTATTTTTTTTTACAAGTGACTGGAAACTTTTCGGGCAGCCACCATTTTTGAACTTTAGGTTTCAGTCGCCTGCTTCACTTTAAAGGTTGACAAGGATTTATTGCTGCTCATAAGTTCAAAGTTAAAAACCCTCCATCACTAACATTCTAAAGTACCACACTACACTTTCGTTCATTTTCACTATTTTTTGTTCGTGCTCTTAGCCGCTCCTTCACTCTAAAAGCACGACCTTGTGATATGAGTTTTTCGAATTCGGATCTCATTCTTGACGAGAGATAGATCCGAGGTCGACGCCCCAGATTCACTGTGCCACACCAGGTAAAATTCGGACCCATTCTTATTTTCGTTATTGTCGACGAGTTTTCTTTGTGTTAGTATCATGATTTAGGTTTTGGAAAGCCTGTTTATTGAACCTTGTGACAGAGTGTATAGACTTCACGCAATAGAAACTTTGTCCTTGGGAAAACTAATTTTATGACTATTTGTTTTAAATACTTGTTTGATGAATGTTTAACGAAATGCCTGTACGTATACATTAGTTTTTATTTGTTGGGATGTAACCATGTGTAGGCTCTTAATGATTATCGGCATGCCGATGGTGTACTGTTTAGTTATGAACACGCACGAAAGTGTCCTTGCTCCTAAACTCTTAATCGGAAGCTAGTTTAGAATTCTCTTTAAGTTCACCTATCCCATGGATCATTGAATCAGTTAATATGTTCCATTCTTTCTTGTTTTTTTTAGTTGCACTATGGTAGTATAGAAACTATGTATGTTAGAAGATTTATATTGTAACGACCCGACTGGTCGTTTTGAGCTTTTATACTTCGCTCGCCAGTTCTCGGGCATGACCAGTCCCGTATTATGCATTATGACTTATGTAAATCGTCGGTTTTGGTTTTTAGGTTAATCGGAATAGATATGGAAGGATGATTCTCAGTTGGAAGCTTTAAATTTGAAAGGTTTGACTCAGTCTTGACTTGTTAGTATTTCATCTCCGATTTAGATTTTCATGATTTGATTAGCTCCGTTAGGTGATTTAGGACTTAAGAGTGTGATTAGGACGTATTTTGGAGGTTCGTAGTAGATTTAGGCTTGAATTGGTGAAACCAGAATTTTGGCGTTTTCCGGTTGGTAGGTGAAATTTTGATATAGGGGTCGAAATGGAATTCCGAAAGTTGCAATAGGTCCATTATGTCATTTGGAATGTGTGTGCAAAATTTCATGTCATTCGGACGTGGTTTGATAGACTTTTTGATCAAAAACATAATTCGGAAGATTTTGAGAACTTTAGGGTTGAATCCGATGTGTTTTGGTTGATTTGATGTTGTTTGAGGTGTTTCGAAGATTGGTATAAGTTTGAATGGCTTGTTGGTGCTTTTGGTTGAGGTCCCGGGGCCTCGGGGTGATTTCGGATGGTTGACGGAAGGTTTGGAGTTGAGTTGGGAAGTTGAAATTGAGCACGATTTACGAAGTAAATGATTTCTATATTGTTTTGGAAATGTACTGCATTTGCTGTAGCGTTATGACGTGGCTTACGTGTTTAATCATTGCTCAGCTTTAATTTACTTTTATTACTTACTGAGTTGGCATACTCACATTGCAGGAAACAAAGAAGGTAAAGGATCTTCCAACATCTGACTTGTTATTTTCTCCTCCACTTTCTTGGTCTTTGTTACTTGATATGTAGATGTAGATACCTTCATCCTATTTACCAATCCCCTTCACTTCCCATTGAAGAGATCCTGGAAAAGGCAGAAGTCAGGATAGAATAAAGCTAAGCACCTAAGCTCCTTTGTTAATTTTGAGACAGACAAAAGGTTGTATTTGAAGTCTAGTATGTGTAACACATTGGTAATTTCTGGCCTTCTAGCACACTTGCAGATCCTATATGCCTTACACTTGCTATTCTTCCTGTAGGCAGATGTACTTTTCCAATACTGGATTCATCAACAGTCTTAGATTCTTCTGGAACTTTAAGACTCTTTACCATGTTATTCAAAGAACCTGTATCAACTATCCACCTAAGATCGTCTTTAGTAACTATAGAGGGTGAGATCATACCTGTAGACATAGCATTACTTGGTTGATCACTTTGGCTAGTTGAAGTAAGGCTACTCAGCTGAGAATGTCCTGCACAATTAGCTGGAGCCTAAAAGCCTCCATTACTAGAACCAATACTAGTTTAAGCCCTTGTGTATTGAGAAACATTGTTAGGTCCATTTTTCCTTTTTGGCTTAAAGTCTGCAGGATAGTCGCTTGTAGAAAGTATCCCTTGTGTGACCCTTGTAATTGCAATAGTCACAAATTAGATTATTCTTCTTAGGCTTATAGCTAGTAGAAGTTTAAGAGTTCCTTTTCCAGTGAACATAGTTATTTCCTCATTTACTGCAGAAGTTTGAGCAAAGTTGACTACAGATCTTCTACTCTCTTTTGCTATAATCATAGAGTAGGCCTTGTTTATTAGTAGGACTCATCATCATAATCTGGTTGCTAGATTGGGAATAAGTCTCATTCAAGCCCATTAAAAATTGAACAGCATGTGATTGCCAAAATATTCTGCATATCTCTTCGACTCCTCACAACCACAGCTAGGACAAGGAATGGGTGCATCAAACTATGCCAGAGCTCCTTCAGCTTTGAGAAATACACTGACACTGATGAAATACCCTAAGATAGAATAGCAATTGTCTGTGCAGAAACAGAATTTTGGATCCATTTACTTTGTCTAAACTTCTTCTAAGATCAGCCCACACCTTCTGTGCACTAGATGCATACACCATGCCACTTAGCAACTCATTACTAACTGAATTCATGATCCAGGACAAGACTATGGCATTACATTTTCCCCACAGTTCATGTAAAGAAGGAGGAAATTTATCCTTAGTGTATCTATCATCAACAAACCCTAACTTGCTCTTGCCAAGTAGAGGGACTCGCATAGAGCTACTCTATAGGGCATAATTCTCATGTCTAGTTAGATTAATTGAGATAAGAGAGCTACCTGGAGTGTCGCATGGTTGAAGGAACAATGGATGATGTTGATCGATGACTATAGAAGCTTTGAATCCCTCTGAAGTCCAGTTTTCAATTAGGCGTGTCTGACCCCCTAGGTGAGATGTTTTCTTCAATCTCCATTGATGATCAAATCAAACGTAGTGAATTGATTCACTAGAAACAAAGATTCTGTTGTTCTAAGACAATTCAAACCCTAACTCGAATGAATTGATAGCGAGCAGAAATGAATGAAGAATTGAGTTGTATCAACAAAGAAGTGGTTCGATTGAGCTTGATATTTGCGAGAACGATGCAACTTGAATCGATTATGTCGGCTCTGATGCCATGTTAAGAGATTGAGATCACCATAATTGCAGAGAAGCTCAAGGACGAAGGAAGAAGGAAAAAGAATCCTATCGTTCCATTGACTTTTCAGATCCCCAACAAGAGGACTACATACTCCTTTATTTACTAACTAACCGACTACTACTTTCTTAACTTACAGCTGTTACTACATGATTGGACAAGTGGCCAACTAACTAACTAACTAACACTAACCACATACTTAACATATTTACATACATAACATATACTAACGATATTATTCCTACCGTTGCACCTCCACAGTTAGCCTTTTCCAAATAAATTTTCGAAGAAAATATTTCTTAAATCGTTGCTTTGAGATCAGATCTATACTATTTTGGCCAGCTTTCAAAATTTTGTTTAGGTTCACTAATTACTTTAATTATTTAAGTTAAAGATTCCATATAACACTCTGTTCTCGATCCTTTATTTATTTATTTGTTTTAAAAGAAGGTTAAAAGTAATACTTTACTATTGGTAAGGTTGAGGCTCCTATGGTGATGGAGTATCCATTAGAGTGTTTAAGAACAATCAAGCAAGAAGATTTCCATCTCGATCATGGATTTACATAGTGGCAATTTTTTAAACGTGAGGAATATCCGAATATGTGACGTTTTATAATCTTACGCCAAAAATATAAACTTTCTTTCTAGTTATATTTTATTTTTACCGCTACAACAGATAAAGTTTAATGATCATATGTGAAATTTGCCGGACTAAGCTAACCTGAAAGTACTTTTAACATGGTGTGTGTTGTCGGATTTGAACCAAAACTTAGAGGTTTTGGAAAAAGGCCTCACGTTATATGTAGCTTTTATTTGTTATCAACTTTTGGATGTGAGACTTTGTTTTCGCAACTAACAAAATTCCCGTAATGTATGTATGTGTCTTTCAGAGAATCGGCCTTCAATTTGCTCCCCACTGAAGGCTGTGGAGGGAAGCAATAATATTACAGTTCAGTTAGTGGATGTGTCCTAAATCTGATCATCATTCCCTAGTGGGAGTAACAGTGAGTTTTCACTACTTTCCATTTCGGGCACAAGAAGAAATCAAAAAACTTGGCGCACTAATACAAAGCCAAATTTCCCGAAACAACAGTCAATTATGGCCTGAGTACAACAAGCAGTGACAAGAAGTTGATATGACAGTGTTGTTTAAAGCTTAAAAAATAGGAAAGAATGATAGGTACTCCCTCCGTTCCAATTGATGTGAACCTGTTTGACTGGGCACGAAGTTTAAGAAAAAATAAAGGCTTTTGGAATTTGTGGTTCTAAACAAGTCAAAAAGGGGCCAGAGTATTTGTTTGGTTATATAAGCTTCTCAATAAGGGTAGAATTGGAAGTTTAAGCTAAAATATTTCCAAATTAGAAAGGGGTCATTCTTTTTGGAACGGACCAAAAAGGAAATATGTTCACATAAACTGGAACGGAGGAAGTATTTATTTGAATTCATGAGTATTGACAATGGTTGTATGGGGTCGAATTTGACCAACCACGTTCTTCAAGCCAGCACGACCGACCGAGTGTGTGCGAGTCCGGCTAGAAGGGCGACCTATGAGTAACAAGAGGGACGACTTCATGATCGGGCCACTCCATAGCATGCACTTTATTTTCTGCCTTTTAATATTCGAGCAAGGATCCTCTATTATATAAAGAGGGATCCAAGCCTTGTAAACGGGGGGATTCATTACTAGAAATACATTCTCTCTCTTTCTTCTCTCTCTAACATTATCTCTCTCTTACCTTTCAAAGATTATCACCTTCTCTCATTAATCTTATTTATACTATTGTCATCTGATTCTATATTCAAAATCATCCTAGAATTTATTATCTTCAACTACGATTTACCCCTTCATCTACATTGATTGATTTGCTTAGAAAGTATTAAACAACTTTTGGGTAAAACAATTTGGCGCCGTCTGTGGGGATTTCGGTAGTCGAAATCATAGTTCACATCTAGGATATCAGAAACAATCATCGCTGTTCTTCAGACCTCATAGAAGCTAACAAATGGCAGATAAAGAGTCAAGGTTGAAGATGATAGCAGACGTCTCAACCAACCTCGTAGNTATGCCTTATAAAAAGGACAATGCGGTCGCTGCAAATATAATCCGGTTTACAAGTCCGGAGTCGAATCCCACAGAGAACTAAGGTTTAGCTACAGCTGTTCACTATCACCAAGAAGACAAGCTTGAACAATTCCTAACTTATAGATATTAAGATTCTTATGTTTAACTAATTAACTAACAAATTAAAATAGTAAATTAACAACTAAAGATACTGAGGGTTAGAGAAAAGATTAAGGAGGTCTAGAGTTATGATTTCCCCTATTGTCGGAATCCTTCCCGCTATGTCTTCTATAATTTCGCCTAAGTATTCTCTACCGATCATGAGCACTCTTATTACCGTAAATCTCTCTCGAGTAATTACGACAATTTACTAGACGCGCTCTCCCGAGCTACGCTAGCTGGCTTTTAATACAGCTCACTTCAGATCGCACCCAAGGCTTCGTTATCCCTAATCCCGCCTTTAAACCCTCGGTTATTGATCCCTCATATACTTTGGGAGTGGTGTTATTTAACAACTACCTAAATATGCACTCTCTACCGAGTTATGCATACTAAATAGGCACAGCTAATTGAGAGCTCTTCAATCAACCAGAATATAAACGTAGCTGAACAAATAGAAAAAAGCTATGGCTCAATTATATATAAACATAACAAGAATTTATCCTACAAAAGGTTCTATCAAAACTCTAGATAACAAATTAGCTATTCATAATAGTATGTAAAATTACAATACTAAAAGTCATAACCAACAATGAAAAATAGGAAGAGGAAGGAAAAAACTCGTAGAAGAATTCTCCGCCTTGCTCCCAATGTGTTCTTGCCTCCAAGGGTGTTGTCTAACCCTAAAGTAGTGTCTCCTCGCCTCCTTAGGTCTAATTTGTGTCCAAAATATGTCCCCCGAACACGATCCCGGCTTAATTCCTTGAGCTTTTACTCAGACTTCAAAGCTTCAAATCAGTTAAATTCATTCCATAACATCTATATAGCTCGGAATCACACCTACAAGGCATAAAACAGACAATTAGTGCAAAACACTAGCGATTAAAGCGCAAACTCAATTAAAGTGCAGTAAATTAGAGTGTAATAAGCGACTAAAATACGTAATTATAGCCTATCATCAACCACGGATCCAGAAGATCACCTGATTCATTACGTGACCGCCGTAAAAGGCAATGACCTATCGAAAGAACAGGTGCCATCTGTGTTGCTGAAAAAGTTTGGGGAGACTTTGACGGGAGGAGCACTCACATGGTACTCTCAGTTACCAGCCAGATCGATATCGACGTTCGAAGAGATGGCGGACAAGTTCGCCACCACCCACGCAGGAGCAAAGAAAGCCGAAGCTAGGGTCAACGATATCTTCGCCATTAGGCAAACAACGGGTGAAGGACTCAGGGACTTCCTGGCGCGATTCAACAGGGTAAGAATGGGACTGCCAAACGTATCAGAAGGAATGGCGGTCGCAGCTTTCCAAAATGGGCTGAACAGAGACGGATCCAAAGCAACCAAAAAGCTGCTCAATCGGCTCATAAAGTATCCCCCCACCACGTGGGAAGAGATTTATAATGCCTATTGCACCGAAGTAAGAGCGGATGAAGACGACCTTAACGGCCCAACCCAACGACTAACGTCCATACAGTCAGAAGTAAGGAGGGACCGACGCAACAACGGGCGACGGGAACCACTCCCACGCTTCAATAGAGAAAGGCATCAGCCTTACGTCAGAACTCCTAACCCGCCTCCTCCAAGACATCCAGATGCCGTACAGCGACATGTCGCCCCGCTTCGAAATGAAAGAGGTATGCCCCCATTATTATCCACTTATAACTTTTGTGTCTCCCCTTCAGAAATAGTGTACACACTGGAAAAGCTGGGCACGAAGGTGCAGTGGCCACAAAAAATGAAATCAGATCCTACTGCAAGAAGGCCGAACGTCCTATGCGAATTCCATCAGGAAAGAGGACACAAGACCGAGGATTGCATAGGTCTACGGCAGGAGGTGGTCAGAATGCTGAATCAGGGATACCTGAAGGAGCTTCTCAGCGATAAAGGAAGGGCTAATTTCACCAGAGGACGCGACCAATCCCAAGGACCACCAAAACCACCTTCTCCAGCGCGCACCATACAGATGGTCGTCGGCGGTGGCGACGACTCGGCAATCAACCATGTAAAGTTCACCACCACACACAACTTGAAACGCATGATCGCTCACGAACGGTATGATGACTTCGAAGATGGTATCACCTTTCGATAAGTCTGATGCCGAGGTTTGTCTTTCCCTCATTATGATGCTTTAGTTATAACTCTACGCATTGCTGATACCGATGTGAAAAGAATCATGGTAGACGACGGAAGCGGCGCATGTATTATCCACCCAAGAGTCCTCATACAAATGAGGCTCGAAGATAAGATAATACCGCGTTGCATAACACTAATGGGTTTTAACAATGCAGTAGAGCGAACCTCCGGAGAGATATCACTGTCAGCCCTGGCGGGGGGAGTCACGCTGGAAACCACGTTCCACATCATGAACCAGGAAACGACCTACAACGTCATCATGGGGCGTCCATGGATACACGCCATGCGGGCCATCCCCTCGAGCCTCTATCAAGTAATCAAATTTCCTACCCATGGGGAATATTCAGCATTCGAGGTGAGCCACGTACCGCCTAGGAATGTTACCGTATTGCCCAAGACTGCACACATACCAAACAGCTGAACGGAGCAAGCGCAGAAGCATAGAAATTAGCCATGTCGGGAACCAAAATCAACTCGACGACAAAGGTTATTAGGGACCCAGATGTCGTAGAAGCCTGCAAAGCGACGTCGAGAACCTCGACCCTGTCCAGCTGGACGGTACCGACAGTTCAAAGAAAGCCTACATCGGACACAACCTCTCCGACCCAGGTAAGTGCCACGAATTCTTAACTAACCATGCAGATTTATTTGCCTTCTCTCATTCAGATATGCCGGGGATCCCGAAAGACATCACCACTCACAAGCTGAACGTCGACCCACTTTATCCGCCCATAAGGCAGATAAGAAGGAAATTCAACGCCGCAATCAATGAGGCGGTCAGTGAAGAGGTAGATAAACTACTAGCCAACGGTTCCATTAGGGAATCGAAGTACCCCCAATGGGTCGCCAACGTGGTCATGGTCAAAAAGAAAAATGGGAAATGGAGAATGTGCGTAGACTTCACCGACCTAAACAAGGCATGCCCAAAGGACTCCTTCCCATTGCCCCATATCGACCAGTTGATCAATGCAACAGCGGGGCACGAGCTGCTAAGTTTCTTGGACGCCTACTCTGGCTATAACCAAATCTTAATGGCCGAAGAGGACCAAGAAAAGACAACTTTTATCACCCATCAAGGGACGTACTGCTACAAGGTGATGCCCTTCGGACTGAAAAACGCGGGTGCAACGTACCAAAGGTTGGTCACCAAGATGTTCAAGGAACAGCTCGGTAAGACAATGGAGGTCTATATCGACGACATGTTAGTAAAGTCGGTTAAGAAGGAAGACCATATCGACAAATTAAAGCAAGCCTTCGAAATACTGAGGCAGTATGGGATGAAGTTGAACCCAGAAAAATGCGCCTTCGGCGTGGCCTCGGGCAAATTTCTAGGCTTTCTCGTATCGCAACGAGGCATCGAAGTCAACCCAGACCAGATTAAGGCTATAGACACAATACCCGAGGTTCTGCACAGCAAGAAATAGGTACAGAAACTAACAGGGCGAATAGCCGCCTTATCGAGGTTTATCTCGCGGTCCTCGGACAGATGCCATAAATTCTTCATTGTGCTGAAGAAAGATCATGGACTACAATGGAACGAAGAATGCATAGAGGCCCTAAAGAAATTGAAAGCATATGTATCTTCGCCACCACTACTCGTCAAAGCAGACCCCGGCGAGTGCCTACTTGTGTATCTGGGAGTATCCGAAGTCGCTGTCAGCGCCGTCTTGGTCCGTAAAAAAGAAAGGTACGCAATCCCCTATTTATTACATCAGTAAAACGTTAGTAGATGCCGAAACGAGGTACCCCCACCTTGAAAAACTGGCTCTGGCACTGGTCGTAGCTTCACGAAAGCTCAGACCTTATTTTCAATGCCATCCCATAAAGGTAATAACAACCTTCCCCCTAAGAGGCATCCCACACAAACCCGAGCTCTCGGGTAGGCTCGCCAAATGGGACATAGAGCTCAGCGAGCATGACATATCCTACCACCCATGAACCGCCATCAAGTCATAGGTACTCGCCGACTTTGTCGCCGATTTCAGTGCAGGAATACTGCCAGAGGTGGAACAAGAGGCCCTCCGCGCCTCTGCTCACACTGACCTCTGTACCCTCTACACTGACGGTGCTCACAAGCTTCGGGATCGGGACTGGGACTCATCCTCGAGGTCCCTGATCGCTGCCGACTCAACACTACACTGAGGTAGGAAGAGCGGGTCGTAACAGCTTTTACCCGATAGTGGATCGGGATCGAATTTCCACAGGGAGCTAGTGAGGGAGTTGTATTATCTGTTTAGTCTAGAATTGCGGTTGTGCTTCTAATATCACTTCTAACATCTTTGGTTTTGATTTTTATATCTACTATTATAAGACTAATGTTTGAAGCTAAATTATGCTACGAAGATATTGCTAAGTTATAATTAATATAGAGAAAGGCACTAGGGTCGTGGCATTGCCTAGATGGCTAACTAACGGGTAGATGCTACTAAGGGTAAATTGACATATTTGGGGCTTATGCTATAACTGTTGCTCAATTGTACCCACTCTCACACCTCTCGGTAGAGAGAGTGATTTTTCCCAATTGACTCTCTTGAGACCATTTGGGTAGGCCAATTAGACCAAGCAACTAGGGTTCAAGTAGGGTAATTTCTCTCTCGAGGTTTAACCCGTTAATTGGGACTACCATTTCTCATGGGTTCATCCCAATTCCTTGTTGGGTCAATTTTGGGGTCATAGACTCTCTTTCTCAAGAAGAGTTAAACCCACCAAGCTAGAATCAGTGTTTGCAACCACCAATCCTTAATTAAAACCTAAAATTAACCCAATTAGCAAACACCCAATATCAATATATCCTTAGATGGCAACACCCATCAATTACCCACACTAGAGTTGAGCCACAACCCTAGTTAGTGATTTTAGTCACTCATGCTAGATGCAAAAATTATAGAAATAGATGAAGAAGCAAACATATGAGTTGATTACTAAGGAAGAAATACAATATTGAAGGTCAAAAAATGCCAAAAATGGCTAAACCAGTGTTCTCACGAGCTCAGCAGCCTCAAAAAAACTAAAACTTAACCTAAAAATGGAAAAAGGATCTATTTATAGTGGCTGGAAAAACTGGACAAAAATACCCCTGCGGGGTCAGCGCGGGACGCGCAAAAAGGTAGCGCGGCCGTGTTGGCTCTTGAACTCTTAAAATTTAACTCTCTGAAGTTGAGGGACGCGGACCGCGCGAAAGTGTAGCGCGGCCGCAGAAGCTCTGGCACGGACCGCATAAGTGTGACCGCGGCCGCGTGGCTTGCTCTGGTCCCAACTGGCATCTCTCTGAATCTCTTCACGCGGGCCGCATGAAAAAGTGGCGTGGCCGCGTAAGCTGAACGCGGGCCGCATAAATCTAACCGCGGCCGCGTTGTGAGAGCTCTGAATATGCACTTCTCTGAATCTCCTAGTGCGGCCGCGTGCAGTTTTGTGCGGTCCGCACTCGACTCTTTTTTCCATCACTTTACTTGGGCTTTGATACTTGAGCAGGTTTCACTCCGTTTTGAGCCGATCTTTGACATTTCAGTCACTTTGTCACTCAAACCTGCAATCAAGCACAGCCTGTGAGCATTTTGGGATTATTTTGTATCAAATTATACTCAAAGCATAGGCAAGTAGGGGCATAAAACACGTTAAAATCCTACTTATCAGTCCCCACGGGCGAAGTAATTCGCCAGTCCATACGATACCCCGAGATGACTAAACCTTTGCTTGTCCTCAAGCAAACAAAATAAGACCCACCCCTTAAAGGAACATCCAAGTAATTCCAGCTATCCTAAAGTAACCTCAACAAGCATCAATTGGGACTAACAATTGCCCTCAATACGAATACATCATTAACACATTTTAAACTTTGAAAACTATGGTTCAAGTGTGACACAAGAGCATCAAGAGTTGACATATTTCATCAAAGAACTTTTCTCAAATACCTTGGTCATTGTGGAACCCAAACTCACACATCCTCAATTCTCCCTAAGCGAACTTCACCTTTTAGAGTATTGACACACAAACCGAGGTTGATGGACTTTCACTCATCTCTCTCAAGAAGAAGGCCACAAGTCCGGCTCTAGGTACCATATGCTTGCCTTTTATGTAAGTATCCACTAATGTAGGCTCCCTTCAACTCGAGATCATATAGGGCTTTTGCGGAGTCATTGTGAAGGCTTTTGGGTAAGGGTAGGACATGTTTTTGTTCAAATGGGTTCAATCTTCCCTTAAGCACTTCTTTTGATTCATTTTGGCACACTTTCTTGACTCATTTGAGTATTTCACTTCTTTTCAAGGGGTTAGAGGGACACATTGTCACTCTTTCTTATGCAATTCAAATCATTTCTCCTTTTTCTACTTTTTCACACCTTTTTCACTTTTGCTTCCCTTGAATCCCCTTTTTATTCTTTTTCACATTGGTCTTTCTTTTTTTCTTTTTTTTTCTTTTCTTTCTTTTTCATTGCTTTCCTTTTTCTTTTGCTTTTGTACCTTTTACCACTTTGTTTCCTTTCTTGTCTCTCCCCCCCCCCCCCCAAACTTAGACATTTGGCATTACTCAAGGGAGAATTTTGGGTACCAAGGGAGGGTATCTTTTAGAACGGGTATAGGCTTGTAACATTGGATCTTGAAGGAAAAAGGTTCAAGGCTCGAAAGGGTTAACTAGGGATCATTTCATTGGTAGGCCATTGAATTGTTCAACTTAACATTGGGATCAAGGAGAGCATATAATCACTTCTCAAGTCAAATTTCACCTAGGATTTTGCCTCAACAAATATTCAGGGCAAGTTCTAGACCATTGGCTCGGGACTTGGACTCACAATTCGATTCCTCACCACACATGCTAGGGGATTGCTAAAGACATTGAGTCGAGGGCCCACAACGACCTCAGTTATGATTCAAGCGCACAATGGTCCAAAAAGACCACATGATGATTGTTTGGTCTACACAAGAGTCTCAAGGCCATGACTTTCACCATCCTAAACACAACATTATGTCTTTGATCATGGATTCGAAGGCAAATGTGTTAGGCCCAAGTGAAGCTTTGCTTGAGGTACCCTTAACTACGAAATATCAAAAACAAAAGAAAAATCAAAAACGGACTCAAACCCTTAAGAAGGTTGTCACGCCATCTATCATTGGGAAGAGCCACCCGGTTCGCACTATACTCCACCCTTGGAAAGAACCGTGGCATTAAGAAAACCAAGGGCTTATTGAAAACGCCAAAAACAAAACAAAAGGCTACGAGCCTATCTATGAAGCTAAAAAAAAATGAATTTTTTTTTGCGAAAATAGAAAAACAGAATGAATATGTACAATCGGGGAGTAGAATATACAATAAGGGATGCAAATATACCGAATGTAACTTTATATACAGACCAAAGAGAATAAAAAGNAACGATGAAAGCAGGTTACAAGATCTGGACGAATCCAAAGAACGAAGAGACATGGCCCATATAAGGATGACAACCCAGAAACAGCAGTCAGAAAGATATTACAACAAGAAAGCCAAAGTAAGATCACTCAAAGTTGGCGACTACGTCCTCAAAGCCAAAACACTGGCATCGAGAGATCCGAATGAAGGAAAATTGGGAACCAATTGGGACGGACCATACAAAATCATTGCAGCGGCAAACAAAGGGGCATTCCAACTAGAAACGATGGAAGAAAAACCGCTCCAAAACAGTTGGAACGTCGCCCACCTCAAATACTTCCACTTCTGAAAGGCATCTGCTGAGTCGTACTCTTTTTTCCTGACCCGTTTGTCCCAATTGGGTTTTCTCGGGGAGGTTTTTAACGAGGCGGCAAAGGGGATACCCGGTGGAACAGGAGCGCAGATTCACCATATCGGCCAATCGACACGAGCCATGGGCCAATATAGTGAAGGGACTACACTAGTTACTCTCCATTATAGGCATGTTACTCTCCATTATAGGCACAATATTCTCCATTATATGCACAGAAATCTCCACTGTATGTACAAAAATCTCCATTGAATGAACAAAAATCTCCATTGAATGAACAGAAATCTCCATTGAATGAACAGAAGTCTCCAATGAATGAACAGGAATCTCCATCCCACGACGGATACTGCTTCGACGACAGTCGAAGCAACATCTTAATGGCCAAGGCCATCGACATCGGTTCGACCTCGTTCGAACTACGACGGGTACTGCTTCGACGACAGTCGAAGCAACATCTTAATGGCCAAGGCCATCGACATCGGTTCGACCTCGTTCGAACTACGACGGATACTGCTTCGACAACAGTCGAAGCAACATCTTAATGGCCAAGGCCATCGACATCGGTTCGACCTCGTTCGAACTATGACGGATACTGCTTCGACGAAAGGCGAAGCAACATCTTAATGGCCAAGGCCATCGACATCGGTTCGACCTTGTTCGAACCACAATGGATACTACTTCGACGACAGTCGAAGCAACATCCTTATGGCCAAGGCCATCGACATCGGTTCAACCTCGTTCAAATCACGGCGCGACCCTTCGACGAACAATAAGAACAACCTCTACGGAGGTTAAACATTACAAAAGAAAAATAAAGGGGAGGCTCCAAATGGACGAAGCAACAAAAATAAAATTTATATTACAACAAAAATATATTTACATCCGCCCCCGTGGACGAGCTCCAACACACTATACAAGCCTAAAATTTACACTATACAAGTTTACAACTTCCCGTCACCCCCTGGGAGGTAAACATCATTGTACCAGGAGGAGTCGAGCCGATTGACGTCTTCAGAAGCAGGCCCCTCTCCATCAGGAGAGTCGGGGTAATAACCACAAGCCTCACGAGCAACGCGAGCCTCGTCTCGCCGTGCCTGAACCTCCTCCTCTGTCTCCCGGCCCGCGGCATGAAGCTCTTTATACACGTCGAGCTTGGCCTCCGCAAAAACCCATATTTCATGCGCGCTACGACGCATACTCCGACCAGGCGAAGGACGAAATGAGGAAGGCTGAGAAAGTCCATTATTCTCTGCATCCTAGCGTCGAACTTGGCGGTTAGATCCGCCACCCTCCGCTGCAGGTCGACGTTCTCCGCCGCCACCCCACGGCTCAGCTCAAGCTCGTCATCTTTCATCCTGAGAAGCTCCTCCAACTCGCTGTTGCGGGCTACGGCCTTCATCAACTCGCTATCCGCCTCCTCCAGCACGGCCCCCTACGTTCCAACTGGGACTGCCCCCGTTCAACCACCGCTCTGTGCTTAGAGCGATACCTTTGATACTTTTTCAGCATCTTTTTATAGAGGGCCGTCCGTTTCTGCTCACGGCGCCCCATCTCCACCTCCAAAACAAGGGTCTAAAAAGAAAAACAGAAGTAAGCACGCCTCAAATCAGTCTTACAACACGCGGAAGGACAAAAGGGAATAAGGATTACCTGCAAAGCCATGCCAGAAACCCTTCGTGACAGCTCCGCATCCTCCACGATACTGAGCGTCTTGCTCTCGGAGGCGGCACACAGCAGGGTGAGGGCCGAAGCAGCTTGTTCGCTATTTAACAGCAAGTTGTAAGCCGCCGAGAACGTCGTCATCTCCATGTGGGTAAGGCCACCCACAAACTCGTCGACATCCTTCTGAGCGATATCGGAGTCCGATCTCTCCGTTTCCTCCTGGTCCTTCGATGTTGGTCGACGACCCCCCCTCAACGACACATGTGGAACCAGCACTGGGAGCATCATTCCTCTATCGAGCCGACCTCCCAGACCGAATGGCGTCGGCCATGAACGGTCTATGCGTCGGCTGGGGCACATCACTTCCTTCGGCCTCAGTGGCCACCCCCTTACCCTTCTCAAGCCTCCTCCATTTTCTGTCTGACGATTCCTTGCCATCGGAGGGTCCGTCCACGGGTTGTAGAGTCGGCACCAGCGATGCCGACTCCCACATAACCATGGTCGTAGATGTGGCCCCCTGTAAAGGAGCTGGAGAAGGATCCTCTCGGACAGACTCAACCAGTATATCATGAGCGGCCGAGGCAACGTCAAATCGTTTGGGAGCGGGGACTGGCACCCTCTTCCTAGAAGCGCCTCGACCTGTCGCCATAAAAATAAGTAAGCAGAGTTGCAGAATTTACAAAGCAAAAATCGATCTACCTGAAGAGACTTTGGGGCCATAACGCTGTAGGAAGGCAGGCCAAGTGCGGGTCTCTTCCGCGTAAGGAAGCAAGCCCATAACCCATCTCCTAAGGTTGGCAACGAGCCGGGGCGGGTGAGCCATAGCTGCAATACAAAGGTCAGAATTGCAAGAGTCACGAGTAACACAGAAGTTGACAAACTATAAATATTTACGTTTCGAGTTCCACCTCTCTGGGAACCCGGCAGGATTAGAGACCGTGTGCTCGGTCCTAATAAAAAAAATATTTGCGCCAGAATCTACGACTCGCTCGGTCGTCGGTTTTGACCACCTATCCTTTCGTACCGCGGCCTCTCAGATGCACCATGGTCCCCCTTAGATAGCAGGAATTGAATAACTGAAGGAGGTGATGGACCGTGACTTCGCATCCGGCCAACTCCGCGTACTTAGTCAGCAGCCGAAGCACCTTCAGAGTATACGGCGTAAGTTGAGCCGAACACACATTATAGAACCGACAGAACTCCTCCGCCAATTGGAAAAGAGGGAGGCTGTAACCGATCGAAAAGGGGTATTCATAAAAGGCACAACACCCTGGCAGATGAACGTCCACGTGGTCCCTCCCCGCTGGAACCATCTCTACATAGGCGGGTATGCTGTACTTCGTGTGGAGATCATCAAGTGATTCTGTAACGACTCTGAAAACTCTGGAGTCGGTATGGGGGAATCTTTACTAAAATCACTCCGAGATAATATATGCTTTGGCAATAATGCCTCCACAGTAAGAGGACTGACGTCCTTTTCCCCCTCCACTTCTCCACCATCGGAAGATGGCGGCACGTTCGATGGGGCAGCCGCCGGGACCCTCTCGTCAAATCGGCAAGGTTTAGGCATGGTCTCAGTGAAGGAAAAAGTTATGCACAACCCAAGAATAAAAAGAGAGAGGGTTTCAATCCAGGGGAAACGCACCGGAATGGGAACATATGTATTGAAGGTCGAATGCTCTTGCAAATGACCAAAGTTTGAATCAAGTTAAACCCTTCTCCTATTTATAGGGCTGGGTGGCGCCAGAATCGAAGAGGCAGACGTCGAATCAGCACGGGAAACCAGGCGCCAAAAGCTTCTGATCCCCTGCCTCGAGAATACGCGCAATGATGACGCATATGAACGCTGACGTCACATGAGGAAAGGCGTTTCGCTTCAACGATCTGACAATCATGATTACTGTCCCCTGCTTGTCACGTCACAAGTCATTGACAAAGTCAAACTCTCCCGGAATGGAGGTACCGATTCCGCCCATCGAGGACGCATTTGTTGCGACCCCGACGAGCGGAGGGACTAACTGTATGGGGCCAAATTTGACCAACCACGTTCTTCAAGCCAGCACGACCGACCGAATGTGTGCGAGTCCGGCTAGAAGGGCGACCTATGAGTAACAAGAGGGATGACTTCATGATCACGTCGGCCACTCCATAGCATGTACTTTATTTTCTGCTTTTTAATATTCGAGCAAGGATCCTCTATTATATAAAGAGGGATCCAAGCCTTGTAAAAGGGGGGTTCATTACTGGAAGTACATTCTCTCTCTTTCTTCTGTCTCTTACCTTTCAAAAAGTATCACCTTCTCTCATTAATCTGATTTATACTATTGTCATCTGATTCTATATTCAAGATCATCCTAGAGTTTATTATCTTCAACAACGATTTACCCCTTCATCTACATTGATTGATTTGCTTAGAAAGTATTAAACAACTTTTGAGTCAAACAATATATTATATATTTGTCTTGCTTTGTGACTCTGTCACTGCTCCAAGATTTTTGTAAGAAAATTTGTATCGGCTTAGTAACAGATTATCTTAAAATTGGGTTTGCATTTTGTGTTTGAAATGAATATGCGAAGATAATATTATTAGATTTCTGCAACTCTTGCATGTGGCTATCCATGTTGGAATCATGTATTAGATAATTGAAAACCTATCTATTCTGTATTTGCATTTACTATCTTCTTTTCTTTATGTGTATATTCTAAAACACAAATTAATACAAATCTTTATGTTGAGCCCCCAAAAAAAAAAGATGTGCCAAGTCTGATGAGAGCACGATTTCAATGGCCAACGTTTAGGACATATTTGTAGGCTACTGGTTTGCTGAAATTAACCTACGGATAAATGGCGGACACATGAAGCATGCTTGGTTCGTCAATCCATTGGTTTTCAACCTCATTGTGTTGCCCTAAATTAAGAGGACTTCTTCAGTATTTTGACAACGTCTTCTCTTTTTCATTTTTTCTTTTTGTTTTATTCTTCCTTATTTTATTTTATTCTTTTTTTTTTTTTTGCAGCTTAAACCTACTTATTAAGGACAAGTCTCTTTTCTGCGATCATATCATCTGCGTGAGTGCTCATTCAAGGTAATTTATTGGACTTTTATGTGATTTTGATGTTGGTTTGAAAGCTGGATTTTGGTTTTCAGTTAATTATATCTTTGACATACTCAATTTCTAGCTGTTTTGAGTAAGTTTTGGTTCCAAGGTCAAAAAAATTATGTGAAACTAATTGTTGGTTTGCCGATAATTCTAATTGCTTTTGGTGTGTCATAAACCAGCATACCTTATAATACTTCATTTCACAATTATTAATGATTGTTCATGTAGCTTTGTAGTACATGATTTGAAAATATTGAACTTTGCCTACTTTTCGTTCATATTTTGTATCCAATGTGTACTTAATTCATTTTACTGAATTGTTGAGTCAAAATATCTTTAATTTTGGTTTGCCCAAAGCTTTCTGTTTTCTTGAAATAAATTGATCCCTTATACTTCTACCATTTCCTGTGGTGTATAAGAACCGACAAGTAGAAGTTATTCAAGCCGTTTCCTGCAAACTGTATTGGGAAAAATTGTATTTATATATATATATGGTGACGTGTCATGACACGTAGACTGGTTAAACAGTCAAAGAATTAAGGTTGGTTAACAGATACGAGCAATAACAGATACGAGCAACAACAGATACGAACAAGTTAAATGGAGGAGGCGCGAACAGTCATACAAGTAATTCAACGCTCGTACCTATTCAAGACATTTAAAGGTCAAAGATCGTGAAGAATCAAAGGAATGAATCTGACAGCAAAAAAGAGCCCAGATACAACATTTAATGAGTATTAAATACTGAAAACGTTAGAGAATATGTATTTAACGTTGCATAACGTAACATTTAAAGTCATTAATTGCTCATAATAGCCTTATTATAACAAAGGTAAGGCCCGTATCCCCAAAATAGCTATAAAAGGGGAAGGAACAAACAATTGTAGGGACAAGAAAACACTATTGGAATATACTTTGATTTACTTGCTTTCTGATCATATTATTCACAAATTTCTTTCTTTACATACCTTTCTGATTATCAGTAACCCGTATTCTTCTAAATTCTAGCTTTGACTAAAAATCTATTTTTTGGTTAAACAAATTGGTTCCGTTACCGGGGATCTGATAATCAATTATATCTCAGCTAGATTTTCTTTATGGAATTAACTATGTCGAACAACAATGACACTATCCAAGGAAACCCAATCAATCAGCAAAATCAGGGAGATCCGCAAAATGATCAAACACCACGAGACTCACCACGACAATCTCGTGAAGGCACTCCTGAAGGATCTCACACAGAAGAACGAGGTCAATTTGAAAATGCTGAAGCTATGGATGATGCCTTATAAAAACTTATCGCTACTCAGGTCAACAAAGATTTACAAGCTTTTGTTAGTCAATTACCTGCTGCTCCACCCACACCTACTCCAAATAACAATACTTTGGAGAACCCTCGTTCTGGACTGGTTAATTCAGGCAGCGGTGGAACCCCCAGTGAAACACAGGAGGGAGACCCAGGTAATCCAATTAATTCTGATTTGCAAAATCTAGTACTAACATTGCAGAAACAGCTTAGGGAGCAAAACGACCGCATAGAACAAATACCCGGAGTACCACCCGTGATCAAGGGGGTAGATATAGATAAATATTCTCAACATCCATGGACGCCAAGTGCCACCCCTCTCCCAATTAGAAGTTCAAGATGCCCGATATTCCAAAGTATGATGGAACAACAGACCCACGAGATCATGTTACTGCATTTATAACAGGAGTCAAGGGCAATAATTTGACTAAGCAGGAGATTGAATCAGTCTTGGTCAAAAAATTCGGTGAAACACTCACTAAAGGGGCACTAACACGGTATTCTCTCTTACCTGAAAATTCTATAAATTCTTTTGCTGAGCTTGCAGATTTATTTATCAAAGCACACTCGGGAGCTCAAAAAGTTGAAAAAAGAATGGAGGACATCTTCAAAATCAAGCAAGGAGATTCAGAGCTGCTCAGAGAATTCGTGGATAGATTTCAACGGGAAAGAATGACATTGCCACGAGTACCTGACAATTGGGCAGCCATAGCCTTCACCAGCAATTTGAATGAGAAGAGTTCAGAAGCCAAGAGGTGACTCAAGGAAAGCCTTTGAGAATTCCCAGCAACAACGTGGAATGATGTCTACAACGGATACAGTACAAAGATGAAGATTGAAGAAGATATTATTTTACGACATAAAATAGAAGAAAAAGTAAGCTCAAGGCGTGTGGAAAATAAAAAGAGATCCGGTAAAAACAGGTACGAGCCTTACATGGGACCTGCGGGAAAGGACTCACGGTCAAGGCAAGATAATCAAAGGTACGATCACAAACCTAGAAACAGGGAATCAGGCTCCTCATCAATGTTCGAAAA
>NW_017670703.1:472797-488358 GCF_001879085.1 Nicotiana attenuata | reverse complement strand
AAACCGACATAAACCGAATCGAGAAAAACCGACTTAATTGGTTTGGTTTGGTTCTAATATTTGAAAAACCGACTTACTTGGTTTGGTTTCTTTTTAGGGAAAAACTGATCCAAACCGAACCATGAACACCCCTAATCAAAGGTTATGGTCCTTAATTAAAGGTTTTTAGATATAAATTTATTATAAAAAATTATGGTAGAATGATAAGTATTTCATACATTTTAAATGTCTAAGGTTGAAACCTTTGATATGAAATCGCCTTTTGGTAAAGAATATTTTATTGCATATTGAATTTTTTGGTGCGAATTAATTTAGGATCCGTTTATTTATATATATTTTTTTTCAAAACTGTATTTACCATGAAATTTTGTAAGTTTTTGATATTTTTTGAAAATGAGTTCACCAAAAATTTGAAAATTTTTTTTTTTCCACTCATAAAATAACAATACTTTTACAAGTGAAATGCATATACGAATGTAATTTCAAATTCTAATCTATTTTTCAACTTAATTCTAAATATTGTTTTTTTTTTAAATTCAATTTTTATGTCCAAAATACCAAATAGGAAAAAATAAACGCAAGCCCCACTAAATCCAAGAAACCTGGTTTGTTCGAATTTTCGTCTGTTCTCTGTTTGTACATACTAACGTTTCGGACAAAACACCCTGCAAGATCCATCCCCTCTACCCCCCCCCCCCCCCCCCCCCTCCCCCACCCCAAGGTGATCTCATCTACATCAATATTATAAAAAATCCCCTCTTCCATTTTATCTGTCTAAAATTCTTGTTAATATAAACTCTTCTTAAAGAATCTTGAAACCTTAAAACCAAAAAAAGGAAAAGAGTTCCAAGAAAATGGTGAACATTAAAGGAGGAACAAGACCACCATGGGTAGGATTAGGAGCTGCAGTTTGGTTACAAATAGCTTCTGGGAATGCATATAATTTCCCCCTTTATTCTCATTCATTAAAATCAGTTCTTGGTTTTAATCAACAGCAGCTTACTATGCTTGGAGTTGCAAATGATATAGGAGAAAATGTTGGACTTATTCCTGGACTTGTTTGTAATAAGTTCCCACCTTGGGTTGTTCTTTTGATTGGTTCTTTTGCCTGTTTCTTTGGTTATGGTGTTCTTTGGCTTTCACTTAGTCAAACTGTTCAGAACTTGCCTTATTGGCTGGTAAAGTTTCTTCCCTTTTTTTGTTTATCTATGTTAAAGATCTAATCTTTGGCTGATGTTTATTGCAATCTTGTTTCTTTTGTTAGATGATTGGATTAGCTTTAGAATTTACTATCTAACTACATGTTTTAGTGAAATCCAAAATTTTTGGGGAAAAGAGATTGATTTGGTGCATCTCCATGTCATGTGTTCGGTTGTAATTGCAAAGAGATCATTGGGTCCGCAAAGGGCCTGACCACAAGTGTCTATTGTATGTATGCAGCGTTAACATGCATTTCTGCAAAGAGGCTGGTTCCACAGCTTGAACCCGTGACCTCCTGGTCACATGGCAACAACTTTACCCGTCAGCCAAGTATCCCTTCTCGCGAAGAGATCATTATAAATATAAAATTTCTTAGAAAGATCAGTTTTTGTGAGTAGTGATTGCTCCAAAATTGATGCATGTTTCTTGATTAATTAACTAAATTTGTGTGGTTTACAGTGACTTTCATAGCTGAGGTGCTTTGTTTGCAGAAGTTTTTAGCAACAACTACCCTATTTAGCTTATCTGAGAGTAAAGCCTCTTCAGTTTCAGTTCAACTATCGGGGTTATGCTTGACATGAAAGAAAAATACCTTATATTTTCTGAGGAAGAAGTGTTTAGGTTGCATGACTAAAAAATAACTCATTTGTTATTACATTGATTCAGGGGCGGAGCTAGAAGCCCGGCTACGGGTTCGCCTGAACTGAGTAATTTTTGCTCGAACAATGTATTTGGGTTAAGAAATTCAATTCATTAAATACGCAGAAATATTAAATTTAGAACCTAGTTATTAGGACAAGAGGGGTTGCTCTGATGGTAAGCAACCTCCACTTCCAACCAAGAGGTTGTGAGTTCGAGTCTCCCCAAGAGCAAGGTGGGAAGTTCTTGGAGGGAAGGATGCCGAGGGTCTATTTGGAAACAGCCTCTCTACCCCAGGGTAGGGGTAAGGTCTGCGTACACACTACCCTCCCCAGACCCCACTAAGTGGGATTATACTGGGTTGTAGTTGTTGTTGTAGTTATTAGCACTTAAAGTCGTCATTCTAAAATGCACAACCTATAGAGTTCAAAATCTTGGCTCCGCCTCTTCATTGATCATGTAACTAGTGGTGCTTGATCACCCTTTACTCTGAAGATCTTGGCCAACTGGTAACAATTAAGAAGATGTCCCAGTATATCTTTTATCTTTTCTTCTTAGAAGCTGAATTCTTTTCCTTCGATCTTGCTGTTTCTCCTTGGATTGGTATGGCTGTCATTTTTGCTGGTTGAGGCTCAGCCGTTATCTCTGCTTTCCTTTGGCTGAATTCATAGTAACGTAATGGGTTTGCCCAGCTCTGATTTGTTCCATGTTGTCCTTTTAGCACTGCTGCTTTGTGAAGTCATACCCTCTAATGCCCATTGATCATTTTCCCTTTTAATCCTAATGTTCCCATTTTTGTTGCTTGTATCTTTGTTGACACTACTTATGATTCCAAGAGTTAATGTAATTCTCTCTGTTATTTGGTTTCTCGTTTCTTCTTTTAATTGAACAATATACTGTACTTTGTTGTTTGGCAGTTGTGGATTGCACTTTGTGTGGCCACGAATAGCAGTGCTTGGTTCAGCACAACTGTGCTTGTGACTAATATGAGAAACTTTCCTCTAAGCCGGGGCACTGTTGCTGGTGTTCTTAAAGGTTACGGAGGGCTCAGCGCTGCAGTGTATACAGAAGTCTACAGTGCATTGCTTCGCAATTCTTCTTCTAAGCTCTTACTCTTCCTTGCACTAGGGGTTCCTACATTAAGTTTATTGATGATGTACTTTATTAGGCCTTGTACTCCATCGTTAGGCGATGATTCTGCAGAGTCATACCACTTTTTGTTTGTTCAAGTAGCTAGTATTGTGCTGGGTGTCTATGTATTAACAACAACAATTTTGGAAGACATACTTTCTTTAAATGTCCTTGTTTCTTATACTTTTCTCGTTATCATGGTGCTCCTTCTAATGGCTCCACTAGCCATTCCTTTGAAGATGACCTTTTATCCCTCAAACCGCGGCAAGCTGACCGATGTATCAGACCAAGACAATGTCAGTGCAGATAAATCACAACCCTTGTTAACACCATCATCGTCATCAGCAAACCTAGGAAGCTTTAACGAGGGAGACGAAATCTCCGAAGTGGATATGCTTCTGGCTGAAGGGGAAGGTGCGGTGAAGAAAAAGAGGAGGCCAAGAAGAGGCGAAGATTTCAAGTTCAAAGAAGCTTTGGTCAAGGCAGATTTCTGGCTTTTGTTTTTGGTTTACTTTTTCGGTGTGGGTTCTGGAGTTACCGTTCTCAATAATCTAGCACAGATTGGAATAGCTCAAGGTCTTCATGATACAAAGATTCTGTTATCGCTCTTCAGTTTCTGCAACTTCGTGGGTCGTCTTGGTGGAGGAGTTGTATCAGAATATTTTGTCAGGTATGATCCTTGAGCCTCTTAGCTACTATTTCTGTTAATCCCCTCTTATTTGACTTATTAATTGTGAATCAATGGGAAAATGAAACAGAAACGAACATGATAATAGGTTGTTTCTTCACTTAAAACTTAGCCAAAAGTAATTAATTAAGCAGTTATTGCTACTGATTAACTTTATGATTTAGTCGATAAAATTGAAAGGACAATGTTTTTTTTGATAATCGTGGTGTCCGGGCTAGCTTGCACGTACCTCGATTAATTCCATGGGATACCTGCCTCCTCCTCCAGCAACGGGTACCGGGTAACTCTATCCACTCAAGGATTGGACAAATCAGAAGAAATCACCTAGTGTTTGTTTACATCTCCACTGGGATTTGAACCTAAGTTGCTCGGGCACGGGTGCGGGTGTCCGACTGTCACGACCCGGATTTCCCACCCTCGGGAGTCGTGATGGCGCCTACTAATAAGAGCTAGGCAAGCCAAATTTATTTACTTGTCCATTAATGACCTAATCCATGTTAACAATTTACAGCAATAATGCAAAAGTAACGAAATTCAAGAATAAGCGGAAGTCTTAACATTTTATAAAAACTGATTAAAAACGCGGAAAGTTCAACAAAATCCTCTACCCTAGACTGGTGTCACTGTACTCACGAACTGCTATGAATACTACATACAAACGTCTGAAAGAAAATATAAGTTGTTTGTCTCGATTACAATGAGATAACAGATAAAAATAAAGGATAGAGGAGACGCCGGGCCTGCGGACGCCTGCAAGGCTACCTCGGGTCTCGCTTAAATGAAGCCTGCTCTCACACTGCTGCTGCTGCTCGAAACCTAGACCTGTGCAAAATAGCACAGAGTTCAGTATCAGCACAACTGACCCCATGTGCTGGTAAGTGTCTAGCCTAACCCCGGCGAAGTAGTGACGAGGCTAGACTGGACCACCACATAAACCTGTGCAGTTATATACATACAACGGAATCGAAATACAAGACAAGTAAACAATATGGGAGGGGAAGCATGTTGTGGGGAGATAACAGTATTAACAGTAAATCCAGAGTAACAGTCTAAAGGCAACTTAAAATTTACAGTGGACAAGAGACTAATATCCAATTTAAACACACTTGTATCAATAATTGTTGCGGCGCGCAACCCGATCCCAATATATAACAACACTGTTGCGGCATGCAACCCGATCCATATCGTTGAGCATTGTTGCGGCGTGCAACCCGATCCACAAATATCATTGTTGCGGCGTGCAACCCGATCCATATCACTTAGCATTGTTGCGGCGCGCAACCCAATCCACAAATATCATTCAATGCACGGCATCACCCTTCGTGCTTTAACACTCTTCCTCACCCAATCAACAAATCCCAAACAAGGGCAAGGGAATAATAAAACAAGAATGGAAGTCCCGACAAGGGTACACAAACAAACAAATAAAAAACCCGGCAAGGGTACAACATCAATAACCAACAACGTCCCGGCAAGGGAATAAATCATTAACTCTTCTCTTTCTTTCACTTTCATCTCAAAGTTTACATTATCACTTGAGCCAATGCTCCAAGGAGATACTTATCTCCTACACCTTCACAATTTGTATTTCAACCCGAGCCAATGCTCCACGAAGTTCAAAGATCACAAGATCTTTACAACATGTAGAAGTCATCATTTAAGCATGGAAGGCATAACAACAACAACCAAACTATTTGCAAAACAAAGACTCACGGTCATGCTAGACACCAATGTATAGATACTCGTCACCATGTCTATACATCGTACTCGACAATTAGCAAGTTACAAATAAGACTCAACTCCTATTCCCTCAAGCTAGGGTTAAACCAAATACTTACCTCAAACTTCCACAGCCAGTTCAATCCTCAATAACCGCCTTTCCCCTCGAATTCGGCTCCAAATCAATCGTATCTATACAATAATGACTTCAATACATCAATAAATGCTAAACAACACGAACCCAATACCTAATTATAGCTTTTTCATCATTTTTCCCCAAAAGGTCAAAAATGCCCCCGGGCCCACATGGCCAAAACCCGAGGTTCGAACCAAAACCCGTTTACCCATTCCCCCACGAACTCAAATATATAAATTATTTTGAAATTGGACCTTAAATTGAGGTCCAAATCCCCAATTTTAGAAAAAAAAAACCTAGGTTCTATCCAAAATTTTCAAATTTTCCCATTAAAATCTTTGTTTTAAAGTTGAATTTATGTTAAAAGATGTTAAGGAGTGAAGAAAATGAGTTAGAAATCACTTACCAATTGTTTTATAGAAGAAGAATGGTTTGGAAAATCGCCTCTTATGTTTTGGGTTTTTGAAAAGTGAAAAATAACTGAAATTCCCGTCTATATATACCCCTCTGAAGTCCCAGGGCGGGCCGCGCAAAAAGGGACCGCGGTCGCGCTAGCCTAGCCTACCTGAAGACCTGCGGATCTTAGCCCTGCGCGGACCGCGCAAAGCCGACCGCGGCCGCACAGCACCCACCGCGGACCGCGCAAAGGCGACCGCGGCTGCGCTGGCCCCTCCACGGCCGCACGCGATTTCTCGCGGACCGCGCTAGAGGGTTCAGAAGCCTGCAATATTTCCTGAATCCTGCAACAGCTGATATTTTAAGTCTAAGGCATCCCGGAACCTACTCAAAACTCACCCGAGCCCTCGGGGCTCCAAACCAAACATACACACCACGTCAAAACCATCCTACAGACTTATCCGTGCGATCAAATCGCCAAAATAACATCATGAACATCAAATTAGGCCTCAAAACCCATGATTTCTTCCAAATTTCATAAAACATCAAATTATCCAATTCAAGTCCGAAACGCGTCAAAAGACGTCCGTTTTAAACCAAACTTTACAGAAAGCGCTTAAACCACATATAAGACTTGTACCGGGCGCCAGAACCAAAATACGGGCCCGATACCACAATCTTTTAATCAAATTTCATTTTCATTTTCCTTAATCATTTCCAGAAAACAATTTCACACAAAAATTCGTTTCTCGAGCTTGGGACCTCGGAATTCGATTCCGTGCATACGCTCAAGTCCCACATTTTCCTACGGACCCTCCGGGACCGTCAAATCACGGGTCCGGGTCCGGGTCCGTTTACCCAAAATGTTGACCGAAGTCAAATTTATTCAATTAAATATCAAAATTTAGCATTTTTCTCACAGAATTCATATTTAAGCTTTCCGGCTACGCGCCCGGACTGCGCACGCAAATCGAGGCAACCCCAAATGAGGTTTTAAAGACCTCGGAAGTACGTAATGAATAAGAAAACAGGTGATGACCCTTTGGGTCGTCACACCGACACGGGTGCGGATCTAGAGGTCGGATCCTTCGAGATGTAAATTCTAAGATTTGGGGATACGGATCCTAGTACGGATACGGGTGCGGGACCCGGCTAAAAATAATTCAAAACAATAAAAATATAAAAATATCTCTAAATTATGAGAAATTTTGTGGAATACTTACGTATAGCTTGCAAAGTGTGGATCTCTTTTTTATTCTCAAGCTGTAGATAAGCAAAGGATTGATTTCTTAGATAAGGTATGCTATTTTCTTCAGATTTAGCCTAGTTTTGGTTATGATTTCGGGAGTCAAATTGTATCCCGACTCGAATTTTTCAGTCCATCGTGGTCAAAGTACTTGAAATTGTTTAACTAGATCCGGTACGGATACCCACACCCACACTCATACTAGTGTCGTGTCGACACGGGTTCGGCACCTAAACTGCCATGTCAGAGCAACTTAGATTTGAACCCGAGGCCTCATGGTTCTCACCACTTCATTGACCACTAGGCCACACCCTTGGGTGCACGGACAATGTTTTTATCTGAAGTATTTGCCGAAGAATAGTCAAAAGAAATTTATGGATGAGATAACTTGCTGAAGATACTAAAGATTCCCATCACAATAATTAGACTGCTTGTTTCAGTTATAGTGTTTTGCTGATGTAATACTAGCCTGATCTAATTGCTTGTTGTTCAACTTACAATGCAGGTTAAAAGCAGTACCTAGAACAGTTTGGATGACATGCACACAAGTAGTAATGATCATTACCTACCTTCTGTTTGCGTCTGCACTTAATGGTACCTTGTATGCAGCGACAGCGTTACTAGGAGTCTGCTACGGTGTTCAATTTACAACGATGGTCCCAACAGCTTCTGAGCTGTTTGGTCTCAAGCATTTCGGTATGATTTTCAATTTCATGTCACTGGGGAATCCTTTAGGTGCTTATCTATTCTCCGGTCTTCTTGCCGGATTTCTCTACGATAACGAGGCAGCAAAGCAGCATTCTGCTACTTGCTTGGGTCCTAATTGCTTTAGAGTCACCTTCCTGATTCTCGCTGGAGTATGTGGTATTGGCACCATGCTTAGTATTGTTCTTACCATGAGAATAAAACCTGTTTACCAAATGCTTTATGCTGGAGGATCCTTTCGGCTACCTCAAAATTCAAATCATTGAGGTATCTTGAAAAAGTATGACCAATTTCATGTGCTAATATTCTAAAGGAGAGCACATTGATCAGTAAGTCATTGCCTGTGAGTTCAAATTTCAGATAGTATCGACCTGTTTCAGTTTTTGAAATGATATGTTTGATAATTGTTATGATCTGTATGATATATTTGAGAATCTTAGCTTTTGTTAGGTTGTGTCGACAATGAAGCATATCGTGCAATAGATGCTTAAACTACTGAATGTAACTAGTTACTGAGCTGTAACACTTGATACATCGAGCTATAGTATGAAATAGTGTCCTCTCATCTACTTTGTATCCACACCATACCCAAATGGTTATACTATCTTTATAGTATTATGAGCATGTCTTCTTAGATAATGTATCATTGTCTCCTTTAAACTGAAATAAACGCTGCAACAACTGTTTTGATGATACAATGCATTATAGCTAAGGGTATGGTTATTCCTAAGAACTGGTACTATGGTACATGCATCATGCATATTCCAGAAACTTCAAAAGGAAAAGGGAGAATCGTTTATGAAGTTCTCTGTAGCTGGCAAAAGCACGGAATTAGACTGACAACTGAAAAATATACTACAGTTATCTGAGCTAATCTGAGATTTGGTTATCGATAGAATACAAGAAACAGTATTATGGAAGCATAGTTATATAGATCTTACTGTAGCCCAGACCTATAGTAAATTCCGGAAAGTCTATAGTTGTGCTGATGATCTGAATTGGTTTAGATTTTCTTACTTTAATTCTCAGCTAGCATTGATCTTTGAGATGGAACAATTTCAGGTGTTGTGATTAAAGTTGTGGCAATGGCGGAGCTAGGAATTTCACTAAGGTGTCAAAATATAAATGTGAGAATGCACGGAAGAAAATATGATATATATATATAATACATGTCCTACACCTAATACATATGGGATTAGGGTTATTTACTACTATTTACATAACTATTCTAACACTCCCCTCAAGCTGATGCATATAAATCATATGTACCGAGCTTGTTACATATGTAGTTAATACGAGGACCAGTGAGGGACTTGGTGAAAATATCTGCAAGCTGATCATTCGACTTCACAAACTTTGTAGCAATATCTCCCGAGAGTATCTTTTCTCTAACAAAGTGACAGTCAATCTCAATGTGTTTAGTTCTCTCATGGAACACTGGATCTGACGCAATATGAAGAGCAGCTTGATTATTACGCACAAGTCCCATCTAACTAATCTCACAAAATTTCAACTCCTTGAGCAACTGTTTGATCCAAATTAGCTCACATGTCGCCATAGCCATTGCTCGATATCCTGCTTCTGCACTAGACCGAGCAACCACATTCTGTTTCTTGCTCTTCCAAGACACCAAATTTCCTCCTACTAAGACACATTATTCAGACGTAGAACGTCTATCAGAAGGTGATCCTGCCCAATCAGCATCTGAGTATCCAACGATTTGCTCATGGCCTCGATCCTCAAACAATAAACCTTTGCCTGGAGCTGATTTTATATACCGAAGAACGCGGACAACTGCATCCCAATGACCATCACACAGAGAATCCATAAACTGACTCACAACAGTCACAAGAAAGGAAATGTCAGGTCTTGTCACTGTAAGGTAATTTAATTTACCAACCAACCGCCTATATCTTGAAGGATCGCTAAGAGGCTCCCCCTGCCCTAGCATAAGTTTTGAATTCGGATCCATCGGAGTGTCAACAGGTCTACAACCCGTCATTCCTGTCACCTCAAGAATATCTAAGGCATACTTTCGTTGTGAGATCACAATACCTGAGCTAGACTGAGTGACCTCAATACCTAGAAAATACTTTAGTTTGCCCAGTCCTTAGTCTGAAAGTGTTGAAAGAGATGTTGCTTCAATTTAGTAATACCATCTTGGTCATTGCCGGTAATAACAATGTCGTCAACATAGACCACCAGATAAATACAGGGACTCGAGGCAGAATGCCGATAAAACACAGAGTGATCAGCTTCACTCCGAGTCATGCCAAACTCCTGGAAAACTATGCTGAATGAGGCTGCTTTAGACCATAAAGTGACCGGCGAAAGCGACATACAAGTCCACGAGACTCCCCCTGAGCAACAAACCTAGGTGGTTGCTCCATATAAACTTCATCCTCATGGTCACCGTGTAAAAAAGCATTCTTAATGTCTAGCTGATAGAGAGGCCAATGGCGAACAGCAGCCATGGATAGAAAAAGGCGGACTGATGTTATCTTAGCCATGGGAGAGAAGGTATCACTGTAATCGAGCTCAAATATCTGAGTATATCCCTTGGCAACAAGACGGGCCCTAAGACGATCAACCTTGCCATCCGGACCAACCTTGACTGCATACACCTAACGACAACCAACAGTAGATTTACCTGAAAGAAGAAGAACGGGCTCCCAAGTACCACTCGTATGTAAAGCAGACATCTCGTCAATCATAGCCTGTCGCCATCCTGGATGAGACAATGCTTCACCTGTAGACTTAGGGATGGAAAAAGAGGACAAAGAAGATATAAAAGCATAATAGGGTGATGACAGACGATGATAACTTAAACCGACATAATGGGGATTAAGATTAGGTGTGGTCCGTATACCTTTTCGAAGTGCAATCGGTGTACTAGGAAGAGACAAGTCCGCAGTAGGAGCATGGTCAGGTGCAGGACGTGAATCAGCTGGGCCTGATGCTGGGCGCGGATGACAATGATAAGTCAAGAGCGGTGTTCCTGTAGCTGGGGATCTAGGAGGAGCCACACTAGACTCCCCAACGGTTGTAATGGGTAAGACTTCTGTGGCGGAAGGTGAAGGAGGAGCTATAGTGAACTCTTCAAAAGTCGGTATAGGCAAGACCTCAGTTATATCGAGGTGGTCAGAAGAGGTAAAGAAAGGTTTAGACTAAAAAAATATGACGTCAGCTGACATAAAGTACCTACGAAGATCAGGTGAGTAACAACGATATCCCTTCTGAACACGAGAATAACCAAGGAAGATACACTTGAGAGCACGAGGAGCTAACTTATCTTTCCCAGGGGCTAAGTGATGAACGAAACAAGTGCTCCCAAAAACACGAGGGGGAAGAGAGTATAAGGGTGACTAGGGAAACAATACTGAATACGGAATCTGATTCTGGATGGGAGATGAAGGCATCCGATTAACCAAATAACAAGATGTGAGAACTGCATCGCCCCAAAAACGCAACGGAACATGAGATTCAATGAGAAGTGTGCGAGCAGTCTCAATGAGGTGCCTATTCTTTCTCTCTGCAACCCCATTTTGCTAAGGGGTATAAGGACAAGAGGTCTGATGAATAATTCCTTGAGAAGTCGTAAATTGCTTAAATTGAGAGGATAAATATTCTAAGGCATTATCATTGCGAAAAGTGCGAATAGAAACACCAAATTGATTTTTGATTTCAACACAAAAATTCTGGAATATAGAAACCAACTCAGAACGACCTTTCATTAAGAAAAACCAAGTACATCTTGAATAATCATCAATGAAACTAACAAAATAACGAAATCCCAAGGTTGAACTGACTCTACTAGGAACTCATATATCAGAATGAACTAAAGAAAAAACAGACTCTGCATGGCTCTCAATACTACGAGGAAAGGAGGCTCGGGTATGTTTCCCGAGCTGACACGACTCACAATCTAATGTAGATAAACTAGACAAACTAGGCACCATCTTCTGAAGCTTAAACTTGGATGTCCTAAACGTCTGTGAATTAGGTCTGGAGGATCTGTAACTAGACATGCCTTAGAGGAATTGAGTGAGTTAAGGTAGTAATGCCTTCTGATTCAAGCCCTGTTCCAATCGTCTGTCTCGTACTGCGGTCCTGCATAATAAAAGAATCATCAATAAAATATATACCACAATGGAGGACACGAGTCAAACGACTAACAGATGCAAGACTAAAAGGACAGTCAGGGACATAAAGAACAGAATCTAGAGTGACAGAGGGTAGTGGATTAGCTTGTCCAACTCTTTTTGCTTTAGTTTGAGACCCATTGGCTAAGTAACAGTGGGAAGAGACTGTGAATACACATATTTGACAAAAGGGATTTATTACCAGAGATATGATCAGAAGCGCCTGAGTCCACGACCCATGGTCCAAGAGTACTAGACTGGGAAATAGAAGCAAAAGAATTACCAGCAACAGAAGTATCAGTCTGAGCAACAGAAGCTACTTGTGGAGATGTCTGCTTACTTGCTCGATACTGAAGGAACTCATTATATTCCCCTTCAGATAAAGAAAATCCCTGGTTACCTGTAGTCTCGGTCTGAGCAACATAAGCATTTTTGGGTGGACGACCATGTAAAGAATAACACACATCACGAGTATGTCCAAGTTTATGACAATAAGAGCACTTGGGTCTAGATCTTCCAAAACGACCTCCTCTACGTCTATTCTCTATAGTATGAGATGCCCGATTGTCCACTGTCTGGGATGCAAGAACAGACGGGTCAAGTGTCTGTGATGAGATCACCGGGTGACTTGGTGCTGCAGCAAGGCGAAGTAATCGAGAGAATAATTCATCAACTGTGGGGACAGTCGGACTAGCCAAAATCTGATCGCGAACTGAGTCAAGATCATTAGGAAGTCCAGCAAGAGTAAGAACTAGAAACATCTTTTGTCGCTGCTCTTGTTGGTTTTCAACACTAGCAGAAACTGGCATCAACTTCTCAAATTCCTCCATGACTGCCTGTACTTGTCCCAAGCAAGTAGACATATCTAATTCATGTTTCTTTAAATTTGTCATCCGCGATATCACACCATAGAAACGAGATATGTCATTATTGTATAAAGTGTGAGCCTTTTCCCTAACCAAATAACATGTCTGGAATGGACGAAACAAGGGCATCAACTTGGAATCAATAGATCGCCACAGAATACTGCATAATTGAGCATCGATCTTCTCCCAAAGTGCTTTGGCCTTTTCATCTCCTTCGCTAGACTTCGTGATTAAATGATCTTGAACACCTTGACCTTTACACCACAACTCGACAGACGGAGCCCAAGCTAAGTAGTTTGAACTTCCCATTAAAGGTTCTGAGGGAATCATAACACTGGAACTGCCAGAGCCCCCGAAAGCATCGACTCCCAAAGACATCGTTGGATTGAAGAGAGGTCTATAAAATTATCACCAAATAACAGAAAGAATCAATTGAAAACTTGCTAAAACAGACGAAGGAGACATTGTTTTTGCCGGAAAATTACTGTAGCTGCCAGAAAAATCAGTGTAGTCGTTGGAAAAACTCAAAGTGGTCAGAATCAAACGAAAACAGTATGGGTGAGATCGGAATTTGTAGACGACCCAACTGTTACGAAGAAACTTTTTAAAAAAATGGCCAGGAGTGGTTGTACGCGTCGTCGCGTGAGTTCACTCGCGTGAGCTTCTGGTGGCGCGTGGGGAGGCTGCTGCCGGAGATTTTTACTGGGGTTTGGTCGCCGGACAGTGGTGACTCTTGTGGTAGTGTTGGATTTTGCACAACACTGACAGAGACAACGGGACGCAGACAGCCTTGAAAAAGTCGACGGAGAAAAGGCTTCTGGTGACTGGTTTCTCTTCCCGGAATCGCTAGAATTTATGCACAACGATAAATCTCTCACGAATGCTCTGATACCATGTGAGGATGTACGGGAGAAAATATGATATTATTCACATATGTTAGACAATGATACAATGAGCCCTATATATATATATATATATATATATATATATATATATATATATATATAGTACATGTCCTACTCCTAATACATATGGAGTTAGGGTTATTTACTACTATTTACATAACTATTCTAACAATAAAGAAGTAAAACACAGGAAGAAGCTAAGGAGATTCAACATATAGTATATATACATATAAATAAATTTTTGATCTAGCTACACAGTGTAATTTTCCAGCAAAGGGGCGTCAATTGACACCCCTCAGCCTAAGGTGTCTCCGCCACTGATTTGTAGTACCACAGAATGACATGAAACCTGTCTTTCTTAGTATCGAAAGAGTATTGCATGTGAAAATCATTATCAAGTCCCACCATCATACCACTCTTGCAGAATAAACTCCCCGCGAGATCCTTTCATTATGCGTTAAGTGTACCCCAAAATCGCATATCTTCAAGGTCCTGCATTTGACCTTTAATGCCTTTCCCGATAGGAAGACATGATCTTCATCTTATATACATGACATTACATGAGCGAAGAAGAAAGGAATTGGTGTAGAATCTCTGTTATCTATTTGTTGCTGCTAGTCTTTTATTGCATATATTTGGTAGCTCTGTAGTGAACTCTTGGGAAAAACCGGTGGTAGTAGATTCGCGTTGCTTAAAATTTCAATTTTTGTGTTCAATATGAACCAACCATCATACATTATTGATACTTAGCTTAATTCAAGACTTTCAAGTACACAAATGCAGAAAAGAAGGTTACACAGCAACCCCCATGCCTGTTCCATACCTTAAAGTAAATTCTTCCTTTTTGCTACTAAAAATCAAACCAAAGCTGATATCTACTAAAAACAAACTAACCTAGGATTCTGTAATCTGCAGCTTCATATGAGTTGTCAAGTGGGCTTCATATCTTGAAACATTAAAGACCATTGTGAGTAAACCCCATCATCAGCTGGTATTATTTCTTGATTGTAGTGATTAAGCCTTGGGCTCATGCCCTTTGCATCCAGTGGCCCAGATTTATTGCTTCTGCTTGGATAAACAGCACTATTTTGGTACCTTCTGTCCAATGGCCCAGACTTCATTGGACTCCTATTAGGGTACATCAATTTTTCTTGAATTTTCCCATCCAAAGGACCTGAGACACTCAGATTCCTACTTGTAACCATCATTTTGTCTTGCATTCTTCTGTCTAGTGGTCCTGACTTCATCGTGTTTCTGGTTGTAACTATGGCTTTCTCTTGCCTTTGTTCCTTCGAGCTCTCGAGCATCTTTAGTGCTCCGGTCCATTGTGTTCGATAAGGTTTGAGCTCGGATAGAGCCAGATGAGTCGAGGTTCGGTGAAAACTGAGCTTGTTGAAGTTCTTGGAAATGAGCTTCTTGGTTTTGTTGATTGCCAAAACAAGTCTTGAAAGGCCATTTGATGAGGCTCCTCCTTCCTTTCTTGCCAATTTGAGAATCTCTAGTCTGTGTTTGGCTATAGTTATGCCCATGCTTTGTAGGAACTCATGGTTGAAGTAAGTTAGATCCTCTTTGTGAATCTCATTTCTGCTGAAAATAAGACCATACTCATAGGTAAGTGTTTGATCAAGGCTAGTTTTGGATAACCAAGAATACCAATCCATTGTTTCTTTGGTTAAAACATTCAAGATGGTTTTTTTTATGTTTTCTAGTAAGTGATGTGGACTAATAATGAGACCTATTACATATATGAAGCAACTTCTACTCCCCCCCCCCCCCCGTCCCCCACCG
>NW_017670703.1:470746-472790 GCF_001879085.1 Nicotiana attenuata | reverse complement strand
ACCAAAAGTTTCAAAAAAAATAAAAATAAAAGCTCACTTGTCCATCCTCACTAAAAAGACAAAAGGAGGAGGGGGGAAGGTGGAAAAGGTCAAGAGTAAGTAAATGAGCTTGAAAAGGAAACTACATGCAAGTAATGTGGTGGTTAAGATGATAGGGTAGCTAAATCAATTTATGTCAATTCAATAGGTTGTTGGTTAATTAGCTTGAAAATTAGGCATTTTGACCTTTTCAAAATGGGTTTTAATTTGTCATTTAAGTGTGTAGTGAATTCAATCACCTATCTTCTTCTAGAATTTAGTTCATATTATATCCCAATCCATCTACTTGTTGATTACATCAACAAATAGCATAAACTGGCCTAAACTTAAACATCATCGAAGACTTGACATGTACAAATTGAGTATTATAAGGGGTTGAAATATCTATATGTAATTAGAATTATCCTAAAATGCAAGGTCAATTATTTTTTTTAAATTTATGAGAAAAAAAATTACACAGAAAATTTATTATGTCGCCCAACGGTCGATAGGTGGCTTGAAAATGGCAGGATATCATAATTCAGAGATTCCTACCATTTGCATAAGTTTTAGTGAGAGTTACCTAATACTAGTGATGGTGGGAGATATTAGGTATTCAGTAAAATGATCCTAGTGGCGCGACCTGACTCGGACACTTTTTTTAAAAAAAAAAAAAAGAAATATATGGAATATGAAATGGAAAATGTTCCATTTCTAGAATTGTACTAGAGTTATTTATTGGGATTTGCTAAGTGCTAACAACCACATGCCCATACCTACAAAGGAGTTGTTTTATTCGATGGTCAAATATTTACTTCACATGGCCAACCTTCAAGATTGTCCTCACAGCCCATATTCAATTTCTCAAAAGGCAAAACCAAACTCCACTAGCCTGATTATGACATTAATCTTCTTCTTTTCGAGCAAAATTCATCCCCTTTTTTCAATCTTGGCTTATATATGAATCTTGTTTTGCAAACTTAGAAAATTCATTTTCTTATTACACTTTGAACAAATGAATCCAATAAAACAACCAAGAAAAGAAGAAAACTTGTATCATCTGAATAAGGGAAATTGAGGAATGAATTATGGACCTTGAATTGAAGTTGTAGTCTAATGGTTATAAGTGTACTTTTATTGTTGGACTAAAATGGCTCAAAAATATTTTTAATATGGTGTAATATTGTCCGTTTTGGGCTATGTCCATACGATTTTCTGCAAAAGACCTCATAACCATTAAGAGTATTCAACTCCTTATAAGTAGCTTCTTTTTCTAATCTATTTTTCACGTGGGATTTTGTTCACACACCCAACAATCTCTTCCTTTAACTAAGTTCCACGTGACCCAATACCATTCATGGGCTAATTTGAAGGTGCTGTGTGTCACTCACATAATCTTGAGCATTTACGTTCGTTGTAGCCCAAAGGCTGTGTATGGATCTTCAAAGCTACGAGTAAAGGTAGTAAACCTCGTAGGCGTGTAAAGCCACTAAGCCGGGGCCTCACGCCACATCGTCATCTCCGTAGCTCTACTGCAAATTATTGGTTTTAATACCAGTTGTTGGACTAAAACGATCCAAAGATACTCTTAACATGGTATGATATTATCCACTTTGGATCATGGCTGCACAATTTTCTCAAAAGCCTCATACCATTAAGAGTATCATACTCTTTATAAGTAGCTTTTTTTTTTTTTGTGCACGCACACCCAATAGATATATCTTATAGAAGGTGTATGTATGCTCCAAATTACATCACAATTGTCCCTTTTTTTTTTGTTTTTTTTTCTCCTTCCCCTAATCATGGTTAACACAAGGAAATATATATATATATATATATATATATATATATATATATATATAATAGACCTTAGAGTAGCTAGTGTTTGAGTTTGACTTCTAACCATAATGCTCTACACTGGGTCAGTTATGGGTCCATTAGAACTTTTTCTAAGAGCTTTTAAAGTGAGCGCATGCTATTCCAAAGAATATTTATATGTAACAGTTATGATTTATTTGGTATACAT
>NW_017670703.1:470152-470736 GCF_001879085.1 Nicotiana attenuata | reverse complement strand
GTGGGTGGGGTTGGGGTTGGGTGGGTGGGGTGTGGGGTGGTGGGGATGGGAAATATGGTGGGGAAGGTTGAGAAAGAGTTTTGAAAAATATTTTCCCTTCTCTTGATAGGGAAAATATTTTCCTCCAATTAGAGGAAAATGAGTTCATGAGGAAAATATTTTTCAAAATATTTAGGCCAACCAAACATGAGAAAATTGAAAAATATTTTCCTTCCTACCAAACACACCTAGGGGTGTTCGTGGTTCGGTTTGGATCGGTTTTTTCCTTGTGAGAAACCAAACCAAGTAAGTCGGTATTTCAAATATTAGAACCAAACCAAACCAATTAAGTCGGTTTTTCTCGATTCGGTTTATGTCGGGTTTTGTCGGTTTTTCGGTTTTTTCGGTTATTTATCGGTTTTTTCTTAAATATAAGACATACACTACCAAACACATATTCCGGCGACAACATTTTCAACTTAACACTATCAAATCAATTGCCCTTTGAGAAATCTATTATCTACCAAGATATATTGATGATAATTGAATTAAATAGTGATGAACAATTTAAGGACTCAATTAAAAATATATTATTTTTAACACGA
>NW_017670703.1:459335-469330 GCF_001879085.1 Nicotiana attenuata | reverse complement strand
ATATATATATATATATATATATATATATATATAGGTGTAATAATAAATTTAAAATAGCTACTCCTATAGTCGGTTTAGTTCGGTTTTTTTCTGATTAAAACCAAAACCAAACCAAATATGATCGGTTTTTAAAATTCAAAACCAAACCAAACCAAACCAAAAAGTATCGGTTTTTTTGGTCGGTTTGGTTTGATTTTCGGTTTTTCGGGTTTTTATGAACACCCCTAAACACACCCAAAAAGCCCTTAGTAGTTGTAGTCACTAACTCTTTGAGTTTGGTAAAATGTTCATGTGGTGTCCAGTTTTGCGCCACCAATTAAATTTGTACCTGTTTTTTTAAAATGGTTTAATTGATATTCAATATTTAGATAACTTCAAATACATACACTTTTCTCTTCTTCTTTATTACTACTGTTTTTTTTTTCCTTTTTATGCTTAGAGTTTCTTTTTCTTCTTCTTCTTAGTTATAAAATGGGTTTGTTAAATTTGTTGTTGTTTAGGCAATTTGGTGATTGAGATTTATTTTTTGTAATATTTGAAAGTTATGTTTCAAAATATATTTGGATGTTAAACTAGAGTAACATAGCCGATCCCAACTTATTTGGGGCTAAGGCGTCGTTGTATCAAACTATAAGTAGGAACTAGGAAGGAGACTATTTCCTGAAGGTGTCACACACACACACCCCCCCCCCCCCCCCTACCCCCTAAAAAAAAAAAAAAAAAAACCAACCCCAAACATAAAGCTTATAAATGTCAATGGATTAAATTAAAAGTTCAAGGAAGAACGTCAAATACTTTTACCTTTGCTGTAAAATTATGTACTTCGGTCGAGGATTATGAAATATAGTTTGAAAGATCACTCTGAACTTGAATGAGTTTATTTCCTGTGCTCAGGCCGTAGATGTTTACAAAATTAATAAAATAAAAAAGAGTATATGATAAGGGTAAATTGGTCAAGATTTATTTTTTTAAAATTAATACAAATAGGTTAAAAGAGTTGCTATAAAAAATTCAAAACTGGAGGTAAGTGTAATATTGTAAAACATAAGGGAGGTAAATGTGATGAGGTCAAATTTAAGGGTGTCTCCGAAAGTATTCCAAAAATTTAAGAAGCAAAATTTTAATTGAAAACAAAGGTTTGTGTAAATTTGAAACCACAAAAAAAGAGGTTTCTGTTGATTGTCCTTAATGTTTATTATAAAAGTTTACCCATAATTACTTTATAGACCTGATTGTGTAACTATTAGGGGTCGTTTGGTACGATGGATAAGCAAAAATAATCTTGAGACAAAAATTTAGTGTCGTCTTATTCCTTGTTTGGTTACTAATCCTGAGATAAGTTATCCAGGATTAAAATAGTACTGGGATAACTTATACCTGCCCGAGGGTGGAATAGTAATCCCAGGATAAAGCAGTAAAATTAGCAATTGCAGGATTAATACAACATACCAAACAGTCAATAACTAAGCCCACCATAACCAAATTCTAGCATAACTTGTTTTCAAACCAAACGACCCCTTAGTGCATAGAATCTATAACCTAAAAATTATTGCTATATTAGTGTAAATTACTTAAATAAATCCTAAGTGCCAATTTTAAAACTCAAACTTAGTGATCATGTCTCTTGCTTTATTTTGGAAGGTTTCGATGGTCATGCACATGGTAATTATTGTGATATAGAATAGCATAGCACATGTATTAACTAGTCACGTGACTTTTTCTGTTAGGTGACAACTGTTAGTGAGCTGTCAAATAGTTAGTTGGTTAACTTAAAGTTAGTTGGATAGTTAGGTGTATAAATGTACTCATCATCTTCTTCAGTAAAACGGTGATTCATTGCTTACTCTGCCGACTCTCTCTCTCAACTTCTACCATCGTTACACCTCAAAATCCCTTGCATTTTAGAATAGTATCAGAGTGGGAGATACTGGAATCTCACGCTGTAACACTCTCAAATTGATTGCTTGCCTAAATCTCTCAATTTCGTTTGATCAATTACTGTTATTGGCACGATAATGGGAGAAAACACAATTGACCATACACATCCCCTGTTTTTGGGTCCTTCAGACACTTCGAGCTTTGTATCGATTCCGGTAAAGCTCACTGGGTCGGAAAATTATGGGTTATGGAGTAGGTCAATGAGGATTGCACTTTTGGGGAAGAGGAAACTAGGGTTTGTGACCGGCACATGCAAAGAGGAATCCTACAAGACAACTGATTTACAGGAGCAATGGGATACCTGTAATGCTATTGTTTTGTCATGGATCATGAACAATGCGTGTAAGAAGCTTCTTGATGGCATTGTGTATGCATCGGATGCTCATCTCGTTTGGGAGGATCTACGGGAGAGATTTGATAAGGTCAATCGAGTAAGAATTTTTCAATTGCATCGTGAAATTGCAACTCTCTCACAGGGAACTAGCTCAGTTTCAGTCTATTTCACAAAATTAAAGGAACTTTGGCATAAGTATAATGTGTTATTCCCTTTCTCTAATTATGGATGCCCTAAGTCTAAGGAAAATATGGAACAACTACATCAACAACGAGTTATACAATTCCTCAGCGGATTGAATGAGTCCCATGATCAGGAGAGAAGACAAATTCTCATGAAGACAACTGCACCTACACTAAATCAGGTCTATGCATTGATTCTACAAGATGAAAGTCAGCAGAATGTGGGTGCTAATGTTGTGACTGACAGAGGTGATCCCTCTTTGTCTATGTAAGCAACAGGCAGAGGACAAGGATTTCGAGGCAAAAGGCAATTTTTGCAATGTGAGCACTGCCGGATGAAAGGTCACACCAAGGAGAATTGTTACGAAATGATTTGCTATCCATCAGATTTTGTTCCAAAGAAGAAGCAGGGTACAGGAAACTCTAACAACTAGAGAAATACTAGTAGTGGGAATCAAAATCATGGTGGAGGAAGGCCAGATAATTGGAGGAGAGAACCCCTTGCAGCTGTGAATCAAGCAGATGTTGGATCATGTTCTCAAGTAGATGGACATGGATAGACAACAGCTGAGAACAAGGGATACTACTTCACTGATGCACAGTACAATCATATTCTGAATTTACTAAACAAAGATTCTGGTAATCACCGGGCTAACATGGCAGGTAATGTCACTTGCTTGATGTCTAATTCCAACCAGAAAGAAGAGGAGTGGATTGTTGACTCAGGAGCAACTCATCATTTTGCCTCTAAATTAGAGCTATTAACTAATACTAGAACTACAAACAAGTCTAACAATGATAGAGTACATCTACCTACAGGGGGAAAGGCTGATATCACACATACTGGTAGTGCATGTGCTGGATAAAGAAACAGTAAAAAAATATCCTTTATGTACTTGATTTTAGGTTTAACCTATTATCAGTCTCAAAGCTCACAAGAGCACTGTCTTGCAATGCCAACTTCTTTCCTGATTTCTGTGTATTTCAGGACCTCTATTGCAGGATGAAAGGGCTTGTTAGAGAGAGAGAGAGAGGTGGATTATATGTGTTCAGAGATGAAAGATTAACTCACAAGAGCATTGTCTTGCAATGTCAACTTCTTTCCTGATTTTTATGTATTTCAAGACCTCTGCAATGGCAGGGTGAAGGGGATTGGTAGAGAGGGAGGTGGATTATATGTGCTTAGAGATGAAAGATTAACTAACAAGCTGAAGGCCATTTGTGCAATGAATAGATTGTGTGGAGGAAACAGCAGCCTATGGCACATGAGACTGGGACATCCGTCACTGTCAATTATGAAGAATATAAAGGAGTTACATAGCTATGTTAGTAGTATAGCAGAGAATAATTGTTTTGTTTGCCCCTTAGCAAAACAGACTAGGTTGAAATTCCCACTCACTGACTCTAGAGCTGATGGATTGTTTTATCATGTACATATGGATCTTTGGGGCCCTTATAAAGTTCCTACATTCGATAAAAAGTATTACTTCCTAAATCTTTGTGGATAATCACTCTAGATACACATGGGTACATTTTTTGCAACTAAAGTCTGAAGTGATAGTAGCAATAAAACAGTTTTAAACTGGTTCAAAATCAATTTGGAGTCATGGTTAAAGTACAAAGATCAGATAATGGGATTGAATTCTTTAACTCACAATGTGCAGCCTTGTTGAGTAATCTTAACATCATTCATCAAAGTAGTTGTCCTTATACTCCTCAACAGAATGGCATAAAGGAAGCATAGACACATTCTTGATACTGCTAGGGCCTTGAAATTTTAGAGGTACATTCCTATGAAGTATTGGGGCATGTGTGTGAAGGCTGCAGTATATTTGATAAATAGGTTACCATCTAACATTCTAGGGGGCAAGGTACCTTTTGAGTTACTACATTGTATGAAAGCTTCTCTCCTTCATCTAAGGGTTATAAGTTTTTTATGTTGTACAACAAATCTGCTCAAGGGAGACAAATATGTTAAAAGAGCCAAAGCAGCAGTTTTGATGGGATACTCTGAAACACATAAGGGATATATACTTCTAGATCTACAAACTAGACACTTCTTTACTAGTAGGCGCGTTTCCTTTTGCCAAAGGAAGCACTAATATGAGCAAGGAATCTGAATTGTCTATGTCTTCTCCTCTACATATGAAGGTATCAGATTACAATAGTACTCCTTGTGGGTCAAACTTATCGAAAATAATAGCAGGTGTAGATCACACAAATGCAGAAGATGATACACAACATGAAGTTGAGGGGGCAAGTAATGATGGTTCTGATGCAGCAGGTTTTCAAGATGCAGAAGCTCAAAGTCCTAATGCAGCATTCTAGGATGCAGAGGCTCAGAATGAGTTGCACAATGAAATGCAGCAATCACTTGAAGAAGAAAATGAAAATGTACCACCAAACACAGGCGGGAAATCTTCAAGACATACCAAGGAGCCACTGTGGATGAAAGATTACATCACTACAAAGAAGGCTGCTACCTGCAATTATCCAATTTCAAATTATTTGTCTTATGACAAAACATCCTCCAGTTATCAGTGTTATTTTGCCAAGTTCTCTCAACAGGCTGAGCCACAGTCCTTCAAAGAAGCTGTCAAGGACAGTAGATGGATTGAAGCTATGAAGCAAGAGATAAAAGCTTTGGAAGATAACAAAACATGGTGCATAGTTGATTTGCCAGAGGGTAAAAATACAGCAGGCTCAAAATGGGTATATAAGATTAAGTATAAAGCAGATGGGGACATTGAGAGATATAAGGCAAGGTTAGTGGCAAAGGGGTATAGTCAAAAAAAATGATTGGACTATCATGACACTTTCTCTCCAGTGGCAAAGATGGTCAATGTGAGGTCAATTATAGCACTTGCTGCTTCGTGGAACTTGTTCCAAATGGATGTATACAATGCCTTCTTGCAAGGTGATTTGTATGAGGAAGTTTATATGGAATGCCTAAGGGATTTAGACAACAAGGTGACAGGAAAGTTTGCAAGTTAATGAAGTCCTTATATGGGCTTAAACAAGCCTAAAGACAGTGGAACATCAAGCTAACAGAAGCACTCTTAAGTGCAGGTTTTGTTCAAAGCAATAATGACTATTCCCTACTCACTCTGAGGAGCCAAGAAGAGGTAGTGATTGTCCTAGTCTATGTGGATGATCTTCTTATCACAGGAAGTAGTGTAAGCCTGATCAAACAGGCCAAGGATATACTACACCAGAAGTTCAAAGTCAAGGACTTAGGAGAACTTAAGTACTTCCTGGGAATTGAAGTACTAAGATCCAAGACTGGCATTTTGTTGAACCAGAGGAAATATGTACAACTCATCTCAGAGATAGGGTTAAGTGGGGCTAAGCCTGCTTGCACACCCTTGGAGGCTAATGCAAAACTCACTTCAGTGGAATATGATCAGGCAAATGGAGTCAAGGATGATTCCCTATTGCGGGACTTCAATGCCTATCAAAGGCTAGTTGGAAAGCTGCTATATGTCACCATTATGAGACCTGACATCAATTACGATGTGCAAACCTTAAGCCAATTCATGCAAAGGCCCAAGAAGTCTCATTGGGATGATGTAGTTAGAGTTGTAAGGTACTTAAAGGGTGCACATGAAATCTTAATGGCTTCTAATCACACAGGGGAGTTAACATGCTGGTGTAATTCAGACTGGGCAGTATGTCCAAACACAAAAAGGTCAGTTACTGGTTATGTCATAAAGTTTGAAAGTTTCTTGGTGTCTTGGAAATCAAAGAAACAACAAACTGTGTCAAGGAGCTCAGCTGAAGCTAAGTACAGAAGCATGGCTGCTGCAATCGCTGAGATCATATTGTTACTTGGTTTGTTTAAAGAGTTGGGTGTGAAGATTACACAACCAGTGATAATCCTTAGTGATAGTAAGTTTGCTATTCAGATTTCAGTACATCCCATACTACATGAACGGACAAAACACAAAGAAATCGTTGTCATTTCATTAGAGACAAGATCAAAGAAGGGGTAGTTCAAGCAGTACAAGTGAACACAAAGGAGCAGCAGGCTGATTTGCTAACCAAATGCTTAGGAACTGCTCAACATGTGCATATACTTGACAAGCTTAGAGTGCTTAACATTCTACACCCTCTAGTTTGAGGGGGCATATTGTGATATAGAATAGCATAGCATATGTATTAATTAGTCACGTGTCTTTTTCTGTTTGGTGACAGATGTAAGTGAGCCGTCAAATTGTTAGTTGGTTAACTTAAAGTTAGTTGAATAGTTAGGTGTATAAATGTACTGATCATCTTCTTCAATAAAACGGTGATTCATTTTCTTCCTCTGCCGACTCTCTCTCTCTCTCTCAACTTCTGCCATTGTTACACCTCAAAATCCCTTGCATTTTAGCAGTAATTGGCACATAACACTTAATGTTATGTATAGAACTCATCTCTAGTTTATGTTTCAAGCACTAATCGAGTAAAAAGCTTCTTACGCAAACATGCCATTTAAAAGGAAATTGCATGTTTGTTCCATATACTTAACATTAATTAGTAATCTAAAATAAATGGTAAGTAAAATATACTTTTAATTTTTTAAATTGAGAAGGAAAGGAAAGGAAAGTTGAGACCAATACCCAGACTCTTCTTTAAAATAAAGCTCGTCCTTTGTTATAGAATAACACATAAAATAAAGCAGCAGGTTATACATTCTGCCTAATAAACATGTTTTCTCTTTTCGAGATCCGAAAGTGGAGTATATTATGCATTTTATGGGTACATAGGACCAATCACTTAAAGCAGCTCTCAAGTGGCAGAGTTTTAGGCGGCAAGAAACTTTACATATCATTTATCATATCTTATGCCACACTAGCCTTGAACCGAAAGAGGTGGCTCAAACTTGTGTCCTGTCCAAGAGATGGTACTGTTATTGGACTACATGACCGAAGCTGGTACTCACTCAATCACCAGACCCCTGGAGCCGTAGTCATATGCCCCTAGAAAAGTTTGTCAATTTGGTTGATCAATCCCTAAAACCTCATGTTGAACAAAACTTACTCTTGAACAACTCATCCTCATATATATTCATCATAATCAAAAATTGACTCCTCATATCGATCGATGGATTGATTTAGCAGTTAAACTTAACGTCAAGGTACCGGAACTGCATTTTTTTGGTAATTACTATAGTTTACCTGATGCAATTTATACTGCTAAAGGGGTGATAGATCTAACACTAAGTAATTGCAAGTTTGAATTTGATACTATTATCACCACAAACAACATCATAAGATTCTGTAATCTTAAATATCTTTATTTAGATGAAGTCTATATCTCAGAAAAAATATTGCAAAGAGTTATAGGTAGATGCTTGTTCCTCAAGGTATTATATCTATTTTGTTGCCGGGGTATAAAAGACTTACATATTTTTGGCCTAGTATATCTGGAGTATCTTTATATTCAGTTCAGGCTCCAAATCTTTGAAGCTTTGAATATGGATAGGAGAATTGGGAAATCTGTAATGTGGATGCTTATAATAACTTACAAATACTCAAACTGAGAAGTACCAACATCACATACCAACAATTTCAAGACCAATTCGCGAAATGTTCAAACATTTCAGAATTGGAATTAATATTTTGCCATAGCCTGAAAAATATAGATATCGCGAGTGAAAGACTCAAGAGGTTGACCTTAGCACGGTGTAAGAATCTAGAACAAGTCAAGATTCAAGCTCCAAATTTAACGGAATTCACAATGCCCTTCTCATCTATGGATCCTTCTACAATGGAAAGAGCCACACTCAATTTTTACTTGCCGAGCATAATAAGAACAAACTTTGGAATTGTGGATGCTACTTGGCAATCTTCATCACTTGGTTCAAAAGTTCAACTATTCTGAAGGCCGGATATTGGTAATAACTTGCAGGCGGGTAAGAGCTAGTTTTCCTTCTTTTTTTTCTTCTTCTTGACTTGTACATTACTTGTTGAATTTGGTTTAAGCTATATATGAATGTTATTGACAATAATATTGCAGAGTGGAATCATCCTTATTTATCAAGATCCAAGAGAAATTATCATTCCCCCAAGTCATGATATGCGGATACTCTTTAAACCTTTGTTGCATGTTGAATCATTCATAGATGATTTATAGCCCGTTTGGCCAAGCTGCAAAAATCAGCTTATTTTGAGAAGTGCTTTTATTCAAAAGTGTTTTTCTCAAAAGTACTTTTGGTGAGAAGCAGTTTGTGCTTGGCTAATTAGTTTAAAAAGCACTTCTGAGCAACAATTAGTGTTTGGCCAAGCTTTAAAAAACTACTTCTAAGTGTATTTTTCTCAAAAGTGCTTCTCAAAAAAGTGTTTTTGGAGAGAAGCTGCTTTTTTCTGCTTCTCCAAAACTGCTTCTGCTTCTCCTCAAAAGCACTTTTTTTCCTTCCAAAAGTTTGGCCAAACACCTCAATTTTTGGCCAAAAGTGCTTTTGGCCAAAAAAAAACACTTTTGGCCAAAAAGAAGCTTGGCCAAACAAGCTATTATTGTCCTTGGTAAAGATTGCCCAAGGCATAAGGAGACCAAGTCCCCTATCCCTTAGGGGATGTGGGAGACTCAACCCCCCCCCCCCCCCCCCCCCCCCATGCCAACTGGAGCATGGACAATATAATAGGGGGACCAAACATCGGTGAAACACAGAATTGGGATAGGTCCGGTTCTGATATCATGATAAAGATATGGACGTTGGGCCTAACTCAATCCCAAAAGCTAGCTCTTGAGGTGAGGATTGCCCTAGCCATATAAGAAGACCAAGTCCCCCATCCCTTAACCGATGTGGGAGACTCAACAAGTAATATTATTGTTATCTTGCTGGTATTGCTTCTTTTTCAGCTTTCCTTGAGCCGAGAGTCTATCAGAACAGCTTCTCTACCTTCTCTAGGTAAGGGTAAAGTCTGTGTACACTTAACTCTTCCCAAATTCCACTGGAATTGTTGTTGTTGATAATATTTCTGTCCTCGCATTTTCTTTATATTGTTGCTTGGCTTATATACATTAGCATGTTCTCTATATCTTACTGTAATTTTGTTTGATATATATATAGGTGTTGCCTACTTTAATAGGATGCCCAGTTGAGCAAAATTCCAGTAAAGAACGCACATTTCATACTGAGAGTTTCGTTTGGCAAAGTGAACTAAAAGAAGTCAGCAATTTTATAGACACAACTAAAGAGGAAATGACCACCCTTCCGTATAATTCTTGGTTGAAATCGACGTCTCTGATTGACCAAGTGACTACTTTCATGTTCAAGGGTGTGTTTGGTACGAAGGAAAATGTTTTCCAATTTTCCCATGTTTGGTTGGCTTAAATGTTTTGGAAAACATTTTCCTCATCAACTCATTTTCCTTCAATTAGAAGAAAATGTTTTCCCTATCAAGAGGAGGGAAAACATTTTTCAAAACTCCTTCTCAACCTTTCCAACCCTGTTCCTTACCCTCACCAATCCACCCCACACTCGCCCCTAAGAAAAAAAAATTTTATTTTTACTTTTCTTTTAATATTAAATTTTTTTTTTTTTCTGCACCCACATC
>NW_017670703.1:455822-459290 GCF_001879085.1 Nicotiana attenuata | reverse complement strand
TCGTTTTTCCTCCGACCCTACCCCCCCCCCCCCCCCCACACCACCCCGGGAAAAAATATTTTTTTAATATATTTTCGGTTTTACTTTTTTCATCTTTCGGTTTACAGGTTCAAAATTTTACAAGTTCCAAAGTTATGAGTTCGGAGGTTTATGTGTTTCGAAGTTTACGGGTTTAGAAATTATAAAGTTTACGGGTTCGAAATTTCGCGGTTTCGAAAGTTTTGCAGTTCAAAAGTTTATGAAATTTATGGGTTCGGAAAGTTGGTTCGAAAGTTTATGGCTTCATATTTATTGTATCAAAATTATTTATGAATACTCTTGAGAAAATGTTTTCCTTGATTTGCATACAAACACCAAAAAATGAATAAGATTACTACTTGTTTTCCAAGAAAACATTTTCTTGGAAAACATTTTCCACGGAAAACATTTTCCGTCATACCAAACACACCCCAAATGGAAAAACGCGAGGTCCCGACTTGATTCTTTATGATGGGTCGATAGTCCTCGCCCTCTGTGCTCGAGCTATTAAGGAGGGAATTGAGGATAGGGCGTGTGTACCATCATTTAGAGTTAGTGGGTTCAGACTTCAGAGTTGGTATGATCTGCTATTACATACTATGTTCTTTTTCTTTTTCTTTTTGCATAGTTCCATATGAAAACAGAAAGATTCATTTGAACTTACTAAACCCAACCTTGATTTATGGTTTAACCAGATCTCCTGCTTTAATCTTTTACATAATTCTATATGCTTGCAATCAAATTCGTGAAAAGTTTCTGATTTACCTAGCTCTAGTTCTAATATGGGAAGAGGCAAGCAAAGATCGAGAGTTTTTGGTCTTTATACTCTTAATATGGTATGATGTTGTCCGCCATGGGCGAAGCTACATTTTCATAAGGGTGGTCAATTGACCACCTTTCGACGTATATAAGTTAAATATTAGATTTTAGAGGTATATGATATATATTAAACACCCTTTGTTGGAGAATTTTTTTCACTTCTTTCAAGTTTGAACAACCTTGGATAAATTTCTGGCTCCGCCACTGGACTCCGCTACTGGTGAAAACTAGTACTCGTACAATTTTTTTTTAACTCTTTCGCAGTGTATCCAAGACGAAAATAAAAGAACGCATGACTAACTCCAAAACTTCAATACGTCAACTGGCAACAAAAGTAACATTTTTCCGTAGTCTATCAATCATCAAGTATACTGAATAGTAGTAGTATTACTTTTAATGACAAAAATATATAAATAAACAAATAAATAATGAATAAATGCATCCAAAAGCCATGAAGGATCAAAGTTATCTTATAAGGTTCACTTAAAATTTATACAAGTTCAACTAGTAGTTTGACACAATCAGTAAAGCATTTTCAATTGAACCAATTTGGGGAAAAAATGGTCCTATGACTTGCACACCAACAACTATCAAAGAGTGATATATTTTACCATGAGTTTTTTACTAGAAATTTCTGGGCAGAAATTCAAGATCAAGACGTCCATTCTACACTTGGATTAGCACCTATTTTGCTCAACAACTTTTATTCATTAGTCTCTGCATTCATTGGTAAAAGGCGATTTCGGTATATACGTTTTATATATTTGACTGTTATGCTGTTCACAATTTTAGTGCTGTCAACTTGAGCAATGATCTCTGTAATGCAGTACATTGTAAAGCAAAAAACTAGATTCATGTATAGCAGGGTCATGCATAAATAATTAAGAGGAGGATTATTGCTTTAGCAGGGTGAAAGGAGCATAACTTTTGAACAAAATCAATATTTTTGCTTGCTTCTTTCTCTTAGTCTTATTCGCCATATAAAGGAAATACGGTCTATAGTTAACTGCCATTGAACTTTCTGGTTTCAATGGCAGCAATAGGGAATTAAAGATGCAACAAATGTTACCTGTGCGACAGCGCAACTGAAGATGCAACCCATCTCTTTCTACACTGCCGAACAGTGTCTCAGCTTTGGAATCTGTTTATTCATATTAATCAAGTGGACTGTGCCAAGAACAATCAAACTCCTCTACCGGACAGGGAAAAGAGGGGGAAAGGGCAAGAAGAAGCCTTTGGCAACCATACCAGCAAAGCATATGGTGGGTCATTTTGATAGAAGGAAATCTCAGATGTTTTGAAGGCAAAAGGAAGAACATACACAAGCTGAAGCTCAACTGTTTCTCGCTCTTAGCCATTTGTTTCAAATTGCAGAATGTACAAGATAAACATAGTTATCTAGATTTTCTCAGCTTGCAGATTAGTACCAACAAGAATTGTCTTATCACAAGGTTCCTAGTCATAACCTATACTTTCGTAAGAATCTAACTGTAATTCTCAGCAAAATCTTAGTGCTGCTTTTGTTTTAGTAGAAGCTCACTTACCAATCAAAATGGCAGCAATTAAGATGTTGGAAGGTGATTGTCTAAAGTGATTAATATGCCGATACCTGAACCCGCCCACCTCTTTTTCAAACACTACAACAACAACAACCCAGTGAAACTCCACAAGTGGGGTTCAGGGAGGATAGTGTGTACTTAGACCTTACCCCTACCTTGGATGGATAGAGAGGCTGTTTCCGGTAGACCCTCGACTCAGGAAGGAAGGAAAGAAATAGTAGAAACAAGTATTACTAACACCAAGTGCCAGAAAGATAATCACATCAAACTAAGAGCCAGATAATAAATGGAAGATGGCACTAATAATTGACAAGAAGCTTCTACACAATATTCCATGAGAAAGTTATCGTACAAGGAGATGTAACAGAACAAAGTTTGGTCTGAACATAGATAAATGAGCCCTTGGAGAAGATACTGTTACAATATGAATAGGATTATAAAACACCATTTTGAGTTCTATAGTTCTGCATACCATCTACATGCACTGATTTGAGTTCATCCAGTTTTAACAGCTATAGTTTTACCGTGTTTTAAGAAAATAGATCTTGGGTCTAAATCAACATCAAACTTTAGCGTAAGAGGTGAGACTACCTAAGACTTATATTACAGCTTATACAATTAAACAATGGGATTCTATCATACTCCGCACAAATCAGGAGTGTGAACTATCATAACATGGGTGGCCCGACTTCAAGGATAAATCTAGCTCTAAAATTATAGCTCCGATGCCATGATAAGAACACGAACCTTAGCCCTCATTTGGTAAAAACCTTTGAAAATCCTCACAACCAATGAGAGACAGGTGATATATTCTCTAATACCCTCCCACATTTGTAACTCTGTTCTAGAGCTTAACGTGAATTTGAATCTTTTTCTATTTTTTATTTTTTTTGCTTTTAAATTTTTCTCTTATGATTTCTTAGATCAGTTTTTCTCTTATGTTTTATTTGAGGAAGTGGGATTGGCTTAAGAAGAGGAGATGGGAGTACTTATATATTTATTTATACACACACACACACATATATATATAAATATATACACGCACACATATATACAGAGAGACAGGGGGGGG
>NW_017670703.1:437985-455802 GCF_001879085.1 Nicotiana attenuata | reverse complement strand
GAGGGGTTGCTCACAGATTAAGAAGAGGCTTGAAACAGATATAGATAGTAAGCTCAACAGGTAGAGGAGTACTGGAGCAAAGTTAATGACTCAATATGCTGAATTGAGAGAGAGAAGCTCAAGCGGCTCATGACTAAGTTGAGAGAGAGAGTCCAAAGAAATAGAACACCTAGAGAGAACACAACTGTTAAAGGACTTGCCAAATTTTGGCTCTAATACCATGTTAAGGAAATGAACCTTGTGGGTTGTGCTTAACTAAATCCCAAGAGATAGCTCGAGAATTGCCCAAGACCATATAAAGATTACTACAACCCATGCACTTGACTGATGTGGGATTCCAACTTGTTTTGTTGTACATGACCTCATTTACAAAGGTTTTAGATCATTATTTCCCCATAATCATAATTTTGGAAGGACAAAAGTGAAGTAGTCAAGTTTTGACAGTTATATAATGAATATAATCAGCACATTTTATTCAGAAAGTAAAGGAACCAAATGTGTAACACGCAAGAGAGCAAAGCAAATGAGGAATCCATCCATCGTGGCACAATAAAGGAGTTGTGAAGGGAGAGACTTAAACCTGAAGGAGAAAATCATTATTCTCACAAGAGACCTTTTTTTGGTGGTTACAGTCGCTTTTATTTCAATTATATCCAACTTAGCAGCAGGTATCTTAAGTTGCATTTCTATTGGCATTCTACTGGACATGAATAATGTGAAATAGCTTTCTTCTGTCATTGAAATCATTACCATAAAATTCTTCTTTATGATACAGTAAATCCCAGCCCCGAAGACCCCTTAACCAGGAGCCCGACATTGGCTCTTTCCGACTTTGCTTCTTTGGTGATTAGAACGAGTCATTGACATACAACTTGTTTGAGCTATGCTCCTATCTTTCCTTTATTTATGTGGGAAGGCTTCCCTTCCTTAATATTCATGCAATTATCAGCGCATTTCTGGCCATTTAACATAATGATCATCAAGCACAAAACTTCAAATACTGAATCAGCCGCTAAATGATACTTTAAAAATTCCATATGATTCTACATGAAACCAAGGAGAACGGAGATGTCAAAACTAGGCAAAAGGCTACGAAATTTCTATCCAGGCCAGCTTAACTCCCTAATAATATATACATACGACTATAAGATTATAAGCAGAATACCAACATAAAGCCAGATATTATTCCCTCTGACTTACCCTAAATAGGTGTGAGGCAAGCGCATCTCTAATCTTCTTCCCACTTTCATCAATCTCTCCGTCAAACACTGGAAACTCTTCACTCCTCGGGTACTCCACGGTTTCATCTGTCACTGCTTCACTACACTTGATAAGAAAATTGTGTAGCAAACAGCATGTCACAATCACAAATGGAAATGCCTCAACACATTGCTCATTCCATTTCTTAGCCAAAATCTTCCACTTTGCCCTCACTCTCCCAAAAGCTGTCCCCACCAACTGCATTCCTTTACTATGCACCAAATTAAACGCCGTTTCCTCAGAACTCGTCTCCTCTTCCTCGTTTGATCCGCTGTAAGGCGTTAACAACCATGGTAAAAGTGGGAAACAAGAATCACCAAGAATGTACTGAGGTATTGAATTCTCATCATTTAGCTCAAAAGATGGACCATTTAAGTACTCCTTTGATTCCTCAACACCCAAATAAAGCTTAGATTTTCTTAAAACATTTTCAGGCCTCATAGTACCAGGCCACCCAGCTGAAACATCTAAGAATCTACCTTCAGAATCTACCAAAGCTTGAACAATCAAGAACCCATTTTTATCCATTAAATCACTACAAAATTCAAACTTTTCACACCCCAAAACACCACAGCAATTAGGCAAAGAAATCCAACCAAAACCCACAATGACCCTATTGATATCACTCTTTAGCTCAAACAAGTGCCCAAGATTCTCATTGATAGCTTTGCACACAGTATAAAAAACCCGACACGCGGTGGGGGAATCAATACCAAATCGGCGGGAAATAGCTGAAAAGGAAGCACCATGAGCAAGGCGAAAGAGGGCAGCAGCAAGTGCGTAATTGGGAGGAACAGAGAGTGAAGAAAGAGAAGGCGTGAGAAGGCGGAGTAGGAGAGTGAAAGAGGGCTTCGTGATATTGAAATTTTCAGGCCAAAGGGTGTCCGAATCAGCTTCCAGAAATCGCTGGAACCAGCACTCGGCGGCGCGTGGCGAAGTTGGGTCGGTTGGTGGAGAAGCTAGGGTGGCGCGTGAGGGTGGTGGGGGAGGAGGGGGGAGGTTGAGGAGTGAGAAGATGGTGGAAATGGAGGTAGAGGTGGAGGAGATGAGGGATTCGAGGGAAAGGGATTGGTGGGGTAGCAGGCTGAGGTCATGGCGGAGGAGGAAAGAGTGGGCGGAGGAGATGGCGGAGATGAGCTGAGGAATGAGTTTGGTGCAGTGTTGGTGGCGGAGTTGAAGGGTGGCTTTGAATTTCTTTGTTAGTTTGTTCATCTTTTTGGTCATCATTACATTCTTCTTCTTCTTTTTCCTTCCTCTCTTTTTGCCGGCGGTGGCCATGGAAATGGATTGGTGATTTTCAACTTTCAAGAATGGATCTCTCCCTCTGCTTGGATTTCAATTTTTTCCAAATCAATTTGATTTCCTGTTCTTGGGGTTTTGCAGTACTATTTCTGGCGTTGTATTTTCTCTCTTTTTCCTTAGATCTAATACAAGCTAATAAATCCCTCTTGCTAAAAAAAAAAAAAAAGTTAATATTCTTTTTGGGGTAAAAAATGAAAGCTAATCAATAAACTATTTTGGTGTGAATTTAAATAGGAAAAAGGGTCAAGTTTGCTCACGTATTATATAAAAATGAATAAACATTATATATATATATATATATATTTTTAAAAAATATTGGACAATAAAATTAACTTATTCTACTATGGAGATCTGTTAAGAATAAGGATAAATACAAGATAATTTGTTAATAGCATAAAGATCAAAAATCTAATAGATAGCAAAATGAAGCAATTTTAAATTGTTACATGGCCAAACTCGAACACTTTCCCTCTTTTTTTTCCCTTTTTATTTTTGTAAAGACCACCATTTTGGTGTGGGGTTAAGAAGACCCCTACCTGTAGATTAATAACCAAAATGAGAAGCATACAACAAAAGGAACTAAATACTTATGTTCCTGTGTGAAGTAGAAAGGACTGGACTTGTCCAATCTAATATTAGTTAACACCAAAAAATGGTTAGCTGTGTTAGTAATTGAATTTTTGACCAATATTATCTCTTATCTTTGAGGATATGTCTATTTTGGTCCCTCGGATATAACCTTGAGCATATTTAGTTCTTTAAGTATGCTAAAGTGGAGCACCTTTAGTATCAGTGACATAATGTATTCAAAAACTAACAGTGTTAACCAACTCTGATTCATGAAGCAAATCTTCTGCTCTGAAACAAAACGTTTCCTCTCTTTTTATTGGATAACGCAAATTATCACTTTAATTTCTCATTTTTAGATAATGTCTTCTAAAATTTTGACCTTGAAAATATCCCCGTCTGTGCCAGTTTTCAATGAGAAAATGATACTGTATAGCCGCTGTAAAAATAATAGCCGAAAAAATATATCAAATTTGTATATTATTTTGTATATATGCATTTTGTATATTAATATATAATAATAATTATACAAATTTTATATACTTTTTCGCCTATTAGATGTAAATAGTTTCTGGCGCTAAAAGTGATAATACAATCTGATTAGTCGTTTGCTTCAATAATATGCCTAGAAGTGACCTTAGCAGCTCTATTTTTTTTTCTTCAAATTTTAACTTTTCTTTTTGGAAAAATCAACCGAAATTGTTAAAAGTAGAAGTTTCAAACTTAAAATATTAAATTTATCAGCTTTGTACTATTAGTGGGTGTTGGTTTATAAAATATTTTCGATAAGCAAATTAAAAAGATGATGAATGTCGAAACCAACCCCGTAATTGATCTTGGACAAATTCTGTGAGTGAGACTAAAGGTGCTCCACTTTAGCATACTTAAAGGACTAAATATGCTCAAAGTTATATTTGAGGGAACAAAATAGACCTACCCACAAAGATAAGGGACAATATTGGCCAAAAATTCTTAGTACTACTATTATTGCAGTAACTGAGTCTTGTATGTACTTTTGAGCTTGCAAAAAAATGTACAAAAACAGCATATATACAATCTAATTATCATCATACTCCAATCTAGATGCATGTTCTTCATTTTTGATCTCCTGAATCTAAATGAAGTCATTTGCCTCCTATCCATTTTATATACCCCTACAGTCTCCCTAGGCATATCCTGGATATTGAGGAAGATGGTAGCAATAAGTAGAATCTCCAATGTAGCACAATGTTTTGATAGTGTGTCTGCCACTGAATTTCCTTATCTATACCAGTGATGGACTTCAATTTGATGACTCTGAATAATCTTTTTCATATTTAAAATATCATCATGAATTTCCCAAAAAGGTGAAGAAGATCCAAGCTTATTAAACAATCAATAAAGAGTCAATTTCTAGAATTACATTGTGAATCCTATTAAGGCAATCCACTCAATTCCAAAAAGTGCAGCTTGTGTTTCAGCCATATTATTAGTGCAGAAGTGAAGAGCCTTGGCATATGCCATGACAAGCTTTCCACTGCTATCCTAACAATACCGGCCACTCTTTTCATAACATTACTAGTACCATTCGTGTTAAGCTTCAGTCTACCTGAAGAAGGAAGTGACCACATCACCTTGAGAGCTTTCATTTAAGGTTTAAAATCTTCCGAGAACCTGCAAATTCCAGCCCAGTCGTCTTGCCATTTGATTCCCTTTGTAGTGAACTTTAAGAAGCATGATTATCAGTGATTGTACTCCATCTACTAAGCTTTATACAGAGAACCTTCATATTTAGCTGCACACCTCTGGAGAACAAAATTGTGCGCCTCATTTAAAGGCTTAATAAACCACCATTTCATCAATGTCTGTTTTAAGTTGCGTGACATAGTAATACCTACGCTATGACTGAAATATTTCAATATATATTGAGCTTTCCGGCTTGAGAAAAAGATGTGAGCAATATAGTCTTCTTGTGTATCTCTACAACAATAGCATTTAGAATGGCCTTAATGCCCAACCTTTTTATCACTTCATCAGTTGGTAATCTCCTTCTCAAAAGTCTCATCATGAAAAACGATACCTTAAAGGGGAATTTCTTATGTCATATTTTTTTATGAGGACGTGGAAGAGATTCCAGTTTGTCTCAACGCATGAAAAGCAGTTTTTACAAGAGAATTTACCATCCTTGGATGCTTTCCAAATAAGCCTATCCAGTGTGTTATCTTCACCAATTGGGACTTTCTTGATTTGCTCCAAAATGTGATTTGGTAGAACTTGTCGAACCTCCTCAAAGTTCCATGTCTCACCATCATAGACTTGTTTTAACTGCATTTTGCCTAGCTTGGGTCCTTGAGTCACAAATTTAGCTAGTGGTCCTAGTCCAGACCAATCATCCCACCAAAAAGAGCATTCTCATGTATTAGGCTTCCAAAGGATAAGGGGTTCCAGGGTGGCAATTTGAGCTCAAACTCATCTAACTCGCCCAACTAGCCCAGAGATTAATGGGTTGGGCTACAAACATTTTAGCTCATGGATCAATTTGGGTTGAGCCCAAGTTAACCCATTATTTTTTACAGCTCATCCTGACCCATTTAACAGCCCAAATACAACCCATGAAACTCACCCAAAATAAAGGATCTCAACCTAACTTATTTAGAAATTTACTTAGTTGCCCCAATTTTTTTATTTTTTGTATTTTTAATTTTCTGTTCTTTTATTTTTCTGCACCACCCACTCACCCCACCCACCCACTCCACCCCCACCCCGCGCAAAACCCCCAAAAAAAGAATTAACTTTTTATTTTTATTTTTAATTTTTTATTTTTTAGTTTTTCTGCCCCCCTCCACCCCACCCTACCCCTACACTCTACAACCCACCCCCACCCCGCGCAAAACCCCAAAAAAAAGTTTACTTTTTATTTTTATTTTTAAATTTCTGTTTTTGATTTTTAGTTTTCTGCCGCTCCCCCTCCACCCACCCACCTCCCCTACCCCACCCGCGCGCAAACCCTTAAAAATTCACTTTTTGTTGTATTTTCAATTTTTATTATTTATTTTTCTACACCGCCACCTACCCTACCTCTCACCCCCTCCCCCTCCCCACCCCACCGCTCGGCGCAAACCCCTAAAAAATTACTTTTTTTTTGTATTTTCAAATTTTTTCGTTTTTCTGCACCATTCACCCACCCCAACCCCACCCATAAAATATTGGTCAACTTACATATTTTAAGGTAAAAAGTTTTTTTTTTATGCAAGATGAGCATGGTTCTAAAACATGGGTCAAGTTGGGTGGGTTGGGTTATGACCTATTGTTTAGCCCATCTTGACCCAGCCCATCTTAACCCAAATACACTTTGGGCTGGGTTGGGCAATGACCCATTTATTGACCTAATCTATCTTGACCCGCCCAAATTCAGCCCGACCCACCCATTTTCTACAAGTACATCATGAAACACAACGAAAACCTAAACCTACATGAATTGCTGAGATAAATTTCCTAACTGTATAGGATATTAGCACAACATTCATCAAACTGAGAAAGCATCATCAACAACAACAACAACATACACAGTAATATCCCACACCGTGGGGTCTAGGGAGGGTGGTGTGTACGCAGACTTTACCCTTACCTTGTGAGGATAGAGAGGTTGTTTCCAATTGACCCTCGGCTTAGAAAAGCATAAGCACCACAAAGTGAGAAAGCATATTAAACAAAAATATGCTAAGCGATTTAAACTTGCGACCAACCCACAAAATTTTGAAAAAGAGCCATTGGATTAGAACTAATTATTATAAGCACATAAACATACAAGAACTTCAACAACACTACATTATATCATCAAATACTTTAACAAAGAAGCCTTGTCATGGATAATCGAAACCTCTATTTTTTTTTATTTGCACCGGGTGTCCGAGTCTCTTCGAGCCCCGACTAATTCCGAGGGTGCACAGGCCCTCGGCAAGGAGTTTCCCGCAAGTGCACCACGGTTAATTCAGGTTTTATCCAGTCCGATTGCCCTCAGATCGAAACCTCCATTAACATCAAAAGAGAAACCGGAGAAATAAGCTAAAGAATTTCACAAAATATACTCACTAGAAAAGACAAGGTTATGGCGATGAAATCTAGTGAGATAGAGAAGAGAAAGAGACACACAAAGTTGTGGCATACGGTGATAGCTGCTAGCCTCTAGGTATTCTCAATTGTAATTACTTAAGAGGGCTCCAAACTGACTTGATTTACCTACAACCTAAAGGGTAATAAAATTGCTAAGGCTCAGTTTGCTGAACTTAATAGAGGTCTAAATTCGAATCTTTTGGATCTCAACTCATTAATGCATTAATCTTTTTCTTTTAAACCACTTATTTGCTCTGAATGGGTTGGATCCATTCAAATTTTATACAAAGTCTTGAAATTATTAAGAGGCTCACTTAAAGATTTATATGAAAATAATATATCACCACTACTCCCCAGCTACCCCCAGAAGCCTCCACTACCAACACCAACCACCACCTTCAACCACCTCCACCAAACCACCTCTATCACCAATCTTCACGGCACAACAATCCCCGCCAATCAATCTCCTCCACCTCCAACCACCATCGCACAACCACCACTGTCAACCATAAAAAATGACGGCCACCACCTGTCCCACCACATAACCATCACCTATCACTATCATATACCATCAGTCATCACTGTGAAACTACCATTGCCAGATATGCCCACCAACCAAAATCGCCACCCATCATAGCCTCACAACCACCATAGCCGACCAACACCACCAGCTGTTGTTGCCACTACCGCTAGATTTTTAGAACGTTGTTTCATCAAACAAACAGTTCTTACAATGTAAGTTAGGATTTTCTTTAATATATAATATTGAATTGTTAATTTGATTTAAATTTACTAGCTTGTACAGAAGAATATATTATACACATTCAGATGTTAACTGTCACGACCCATTTTCACAATAGGTCATGAGGGCGCCTGACACCCTTGTTAGGCAAGCCAATTGCGGAAACATTTCTAAAATACTTATGTTGCTTTTAATTAGAATAAGTGAAATAAACACTGAATTTGGAATTTAAACCAGAAGATCTGAATACCGTAATAATATAATTACACAACCCCAAAATAAACGCTACCAAAGTGTGTGCCAGAACCTGGTGTCACAAGCTACGGGCAACTAGTAGAATATACATCCAAAAGAATACCACACTACCCTACTGTCTGGATCCAAATAGACAGAAAATAATAATACAAAAGAAAGACTTCTTCGGCTGCGGATCGACATGGAAGGAAAGCAGCTCATCGTAGAAGTCCCAAGTTCGCTCACGAATGCGCACCAGAGAAATAACCGGATCCACCTGCCTCAGATCCTGTACATTTAAGTATAGAAGCGTAGCATGAGTACATAAATAATATGTACCCAGTGAGTATCCCGTCAAATCTCGAAGAAGTAGAGACGAGAGGTCGACTTGATACTCACTAGGGTTAGATAATATTATAAGTATAAGTTTAACAATGAAAAATCTTTAATAGGCAACAGTTTACAACAAGGCATATAAGTCATATTCTCGCTAGGATTCCGATTAATCAATTACTACAGTTACAATTATCAATTCATTTCGGGCCATGAAAAACAGTACCAATATTTAACACTCTCAGGCAAAGCTATACAAGCATGCGCAAATATGCTGAGGCGACGGCCCGATCCAACAGAAATAAATTGTGCACTTGCCGAGGGTCGACGGCGCGCCTATAGATGCATCTATTCATACCGAGGCGATCGGCCAGATCCACAAATAAGAAGAAATATCAAGTATACACACAAGGCACATCAATAGTCATAAATGCCAAGCAAGACTTCAACAATTATACAAGTACGTTCTTATTCCCTTTTTAAATCTCTAGCATATCCTAGGTGCTCGTAGTAACAAGATAATATGGAGAGTCATATAAAACAAGCATGATGTGGGTCCTAAATTACCCGGACCATTAACATAGTAGTAGCAACTCACGGACTCTCGTCACCTAGCGCGTGCGTAGCCCCCGCATTTAGCAACAATTACTCAATTATTAATTCTATGGGGACAGTTCCCTCTTACAAGGTTAGAAAGGAGACTCACCTCGCTCCAACGCGCACTTCCAATATCAAAAACAAGTCCAAGCCCTCAAGTCGGAGCCAAACGATCACAAACTAGTTAAAGGAAGTAAGAACTAGTCAATATAAGTTCACGAAATCAAATTCTAGCTATTTAAGCCATTTCCCAACCCTTTTTCACAAGTTTCCTAAATTCCGACCCCGGGCCCACGTGCCCGGATTCCGATATTTTTCAAAGGAAGTTGTTCTCTACAACCTAAGGATCAATAATATATCATTTCTAGTTCATTACATAGCAATTTACATGCTTAAATCTTAGTTTTACTAAAACCCTAGGTCTAGCTCTAAGCCTTGATTTTTACTTAATTTTAGTGTTTAATCTACCTAATGTTCATGTAATTAAACTAATAATGGAGGGAGATTACTTATCTTACAATACTATGTGGAAATCCTCTCTTTGGAAGCACCCAAATCGCCCAAGTGTGAAGTAGTGAGTGAAATAAATGACCTTGAGCTCGAATTAAAAGAGCTCACTGCCCAGCGGTTTCCGCTTCTGCGGTTTGGGGACCGCACCTGTGGTCCCGCTCCTGCGGAAAGGAGGCCGCATCTGCGACTCTGGGCTTTAAGCGACTGGACCGCTTCTACGGTCTGAAGGGCGCTTCTGCGGAAACCACTTCTGCGGTTTGGGCCGCTTCTGCTGTTCTGGCCCAATTTGACTGGACCGCTTCTGCGGTCGAATTTCTGCTAAAGCGGAACCGCTTCTGCGGTTTCATGACCGCTTCTGCGGTTTTCCCTGGGCCTGCCCTTGGCCGCTTCTGCGAAGGCCTGACCGCATCTGTGGTCCCGCTTCTGTGGCCCTAGAACCGCAGATGCGATTATGACAGAAGCAGCAGTTCAACCTCTTCTTCAATTTTTAACTTCACTCGAGCCTCGATCGTTTGATGCCCGGGGCTCCCAAGCCCCGCCCGAACATACCGACAATTCTGAAATCAAGAGGCGGACCTACTCGAACCCTCGGAACTCCCAAAACAACGCTAAATCTTGGAATCACGCCCTAAAACCAAATGAATCAAATTATTGAATCTTCAAGTTCTTAATTCTCCTCTAACTGGTCAAAACGCCCTTAAACTACTTGGATTGGCACCAAATTTTACGGGCAAGTCTTAAACGACATTACGGACCTGTACCAAGCTTTGGTACCAAAACCCGAGCCCGATACCTAGGGAATCAATGATTACTTAGTTTCTTTAGTTCTTTAAAGCTTCAATTAAACAATTTTAAATAAAAATTCATTACTCGGGCTAGGGACCTCGGAATTCGATTCCGGGCATACGCCCAGGTCCCATATTTTTTTATGGACCCTCAAAAATTGTCAAATCATGAATCCGGGTCCGTTTTTCAAAATATTGACCGAAGTCAAACTTGGTCCTTTAAGAAAATCTTAAAGAAGCAAATGGACATATTTTTACTCAAAACTCTTCCAACTCCCGAACCAATCGCCCCCGCAAGTCGTAAATTAGTTAAAGCAAGTACGAGAGGCTTTATTCAGGAGAACGGGGTTCAAAAAGGTAAAACGACCGGTCGGGTCGTTACATTAACAACAAAAAAATCTTAATTATCCTGTATCAGATATAGAAACGATATCGTAATAATCAAATATGTATTCATATACAAGCATCTTAATCCTCAATAAACAAACAAGGCCTAAACCAGGGGCAAAAACAGACCTCAAAACATATAAAGCACTATCTTGAAGGGAAATTTTCAATGTCTTCTTTGCCCCTAGGTTAAACCTTTTTTACTTTACGTTCGCCCTTACTTTTATGTAAATCGAGCTACTGTAGAATTCTAATCGGTAATAGCATATCTCATTTTCTTCTTGTTTTTCCTCTTTTTACTTTACTTATTTTTGAACATTTACGTAAATAATGCAACTTTTCATGCCTTTCTAAATGCTCAAAGTGAGAAACAGTCCCCAAGCCTATCGCATGGCAAGGTTGCAAGATACCTTCTGAAAAGTTAGTTCATCTTTGAGAATATAAAAATTAAATATTTAAATATATGATAAGTAAACCATACTCAAAGTTGAGTCTCCTGGAAGCAAAAAATTTTGAAAATGAGAATATACAACAAAAATAACCAAAAGAAAGAAAAACTACTTTTCATTTTGACTCTAATTCTGCCTTAAATAATATAACAAACTTTTTTAAGATTGTGCTCAAAGTTGACTCTACTCGTAGTAGAAATTTGGAAACTAAGAGAACACACAGGAAAAAAGACTTATTTCATTTATTTTTCGAAAAACCACCTTTAATAATCTAATAAATTTTTTAAAAATCTAACTCAGAGGCTTTTCCACTAGAAGCAAATTTCACGCCCAAGCGCCAAAAATTGTCTTTTCATTTTGGTCACCCAAAAGTTATGCATCCAATTAACCATTTATTGTTCATTCCTTCACGTAATTTTTTAAACATTTTGATGCCCAGCACTAAAACACCTATGTCCACACCATCAAATTCAGCCAATTTACTAATAAACCCATACCACAGTTTGGCACACAGTTAAAGTAGAATGAATCACTAAATTAAATTTTTAAGGAAAAGGTGAAAAAATAAATGAATAAATTAGAGCAGAAAATACAAAACAGAGATGGAGGTACAGAGAGACTTATAGTGACAAAAGAGGACTGAGCTTTTGATTCGAGTTACTGTAAGTCGAGACAGGGTTTAGGGGATTGAGCTTGGATTTTGATTGTTTTTGTAGCAAAAATGACAAACTAGTCCCTTATGTTTGGGATAGGTTTAAAGTACTTCCTTAACTATTTTCAGACTAATTTTGATCCTTTAAATGTGCCAAAAGTAAGCACTTTTGATCTCCTTCAAATGTTTATAAACTATATCTATTAGAGTTAACAAGAATCATGAAAAAAAATGACAACTCACATTTGAAGGTGGCGTTATTAAACAAACGTTCGTCCTCGAACGGACATAGAAAAGTAGCTTGACTGCTGAATAAGTGGGGATATCTGCTCCGCATGTCCTGCTCGGACTCCCAGGTCGCCTCCTCGACCGGTTGGCCCCTCCACTGGACTCTCACTGCAGAAATCCTCTTGGACCTCAGCTGGCGATCCTGTCTGTCAATAATAGCAACTGGCTCCTCCTCATAGCCCAAACTCTCATCTAACTGAATGGTGCTGAAGTCTAACACGTGGGATAGGTCGGCATGATACTTCCGAAGCATCGAAACATGAAAAACTGGGTGAACTCCCGTTAAACTAGGGGGTAAAGCAAGCTCATAAGCAACCTCCCCAACTCGCCTCAACACCTCAAAGGGGCCAATAAACCTTGGGCTCAACTTTCCTTTCTTCCCGAACCTCATAATGCCCTTCATGGGCGAGACTTTCAAGAGAACCTTCTCGCCAACCCTGAATGATACATCCCGCGCCTTCTGATCCGCGTAGCTCATAACCGCCGCATGCAATGCACTTCACTTCCCAACTAGGAGGTACGACAATGTTCTTCACGCGCCCATAATTCGGGCTACACATCAATCCACAATAGGAGTCGAATCACTTAACAGTTCATCTATTATCCTGCAGACCTCTTCGTCACTACCAAGTCATATAATTACATCTCGCAGTACTAACATACTCATCACATGAATATCAAACCGCCATTCCGGCTAATAGGGGCAATACTGAACATATAAGTTCAAAACACTTGCTCACACAATCAGCACCTCGGTGCTCAAGCCATAGGCAAGGATCCGGCCTCAAGTCCTCCAGACTGGCCCAACATACTCACGAAAATTACATCTCGCCCCTCGATCAGGGAATCACAAACCATCAAGGCACATATAATACTGAGCGCTCACGTGCGCATACAGACGTGTGGAAGGAATTTCAAGAGTTATATCTCAAGCTGAATCAAGTAATAAGAATTCCAAGAATGGGAAGTTTTCCTAAAGGTTATGCAGCCTCTCGAGGATAAATACAGACGTCTCCGTACCGATCCGCGAGACTCTACTAAACCTGCTCATGACTCGTGAGACCTAGTAACCTAGGCTCTGATACCAACTTGTCACGACCCAATTCCCATGCCCGGTCGTGATGGCGCCTCTCGTGAAGACAAGGCCGACCAACTAACCCAAATCCTTTCACTAAGAATTATTAAACATAAATGAATAGAAGATACAACTTAATGGCTTTAGAAACTGTTAGTTACTACCCGACCGAGGTGTCACAAGTCACGAGCATCTAAGGAAACCTTAACACAACTACAGGCTAATAAATATATACAAATAAATATATACAAGTAAAATTTCTGGAAAACAAAAGACAACATCCGGTGCCGCGAACGCTGGCGGTCACCTTGCTCAGCTACAACAACAATACCTTCAATCCGCTAATAACCCGCTACTGGGTGAACGATACCTGCAAGTGCACGCGAGGTGCAGGGAGTAAAGTGAGTACTTCCAACTCAGTGAGTAATAAGAGTAAATAATAACTGAGAGGCAAGAAATCACGTAAGAGCACTCCATCATGCTATATAGGACAGTACAACCCTTTGAGAAAACAGTAAAACCGTGAAAAATCCTTTAGAAAATATCTGGCTCAGTTTTAAAAACCTCTTTTGAAAATATCCTTTTCCAGCAGTCAAGCAAATGAATGCGTAATCAGATAGTGCAAGTCCGCACATAAGTCAGCCTCTCGGGCACAACACTCCATCAACAAATAACACCAGGGTATCTGGTAAACAGTGCAAGAAGTAGCATGGATGCCAATGATATGAGAGTGCTGAATGTCATGACACGTAGTACAAACAGGAACCAATGCATGAATGCAATGCAATGCACATGACCGCTGCGGCGTACAGCCCGATCCATTTGGGTACCTGCGCTCACTGTGGGGGTTCAGACTCCGGAAGGGCTCCTACAGCCCAAGCGTAATATCATCGTGACATCGCTGCGGCGTGCAACCCGATCCACACTCAGTCCAGAATATGCATGTGAGTTATACAGCAAAGTCAGATTTTAATTCTCAATTCCAATTATTAGGAAATTATCGTTTAAGTCTTTAAAACCTTTGGAAGGTGACTAAGTATTTCGAAACAGTTCTTAAAACTCAGGACTGAAATCATATAGCATGCTGAATATCATGGAAGCAGTGATAATAATCCCCAAGGGATTCAAATAGTCGGCACACAGCCCAAATATATCATAACAATCCAAGTAGGATGTTTACAAATCAATCTATAGTCCAAAGCACAGCTTGGACACCGTTCGGGGCGGACTAAGCCACAATCCCCACTCACAATCGACCCCACACTCGTCATGGAGTGCGTGTCTCGCCTCAATATAGCGTCACAGTGTGATACACCGGGGTTTCAAACCCTCAGGATATCATTTACAAGTATTACTCACCTCGAACCGGTAAAATCTCTAGCTCGCGACGCCTTTGCCCCTCGAATCGGCCTCCACGCGCGTCGAATCTAACCAAAATCAGAGCGAATACATTACAATATGCCAAGGGAACAATACCCAATTGAAAACAGCCAAGAAATAGCAAAAATCTCGAAACTAGCAAAACCCGAGCCCCGGGCCCGCTTCTCGAAAAATTACAAAATTTACATTACCAGATTCCTCGTCTCGCCACGAGTCCACACATAACAAGAACTCCCAAATCCGAGCTCAAATGACCTATCAAATCCCAATTTGAAATATCAAAAACTCAAGCCCTAGCTTTACCCCTTTTAATGAATTCGAACCAATTTCCATGTTAAATTTAACAAAATCTCGAGTATTTAGGCCAAGGAACTTACCTCTAATCATTCCTCCTTGAATCCCTCTTCAAAATCGCCTCAAAGCTCGCTCAAAATGGTGGAAAATACATAACCCTCGCGGATGAAATATTATAATAAAAACCCCCTTCTGAACAGTTATTTCCGCTTTTGCAGTCCTTTTGTCACTTCTGCGACACCGCTTTTCCGGTTACTTATCCGCTTCTGCGGTTCCTCAACTTTTCCCCAAGACCGCTTCTGCGGTCAACCAATCGCGTAAGCGGGTCCGCTTCTACGGTCCGCTGGTCCGCTTTTGCGGAAAAATCTCCCAGGCCCATTTTCGCTTCTGCGGGCCCCCTCTCGCTTCTGCGTGACCGCTTCTGCGGTCCATTTCCGCAGAAGCGGAAATACCAGGTACCAAATCCTTCAGCAGCCTTTAAACTCCAAATTTCATCCCGTTAACCATCCGAAACCACCCCGAGGCCCCCGGGACCTCAGCCAAAGGCACCAACATATCCCAATACATCATACGAACTTGCTCCAATCATCAAAACACACCTAACAACACTAAAATCATCAATTCACATCGGATTCAAGCCTAAGTTCTTCAAGAACTTCCGAAATGCACTTTCGATCAAAAACCCGACCAAACGATGTCCGAATGACCTGAAAATTTGCACACATATCCAAAATCACTTNGTGTTTTCGCAATTCCCAGCAAAACCTTCGCATTTGCGAAGCTACAGTGTTTTCGCAATTCCCAGAATAACCTTCGCATTTGCCAAGCTACAGTGTTTTCGCAATTCCCAGCAAAACCTTCGCATTTTCCAAGCTACAGTGTTTTCGCAATTCCCAGCAAAACCTTCGCATTTGCGATGCTACAGTGTTACACCAGAACCAGCAATACAAATTTCTCCAAAATGATCCGAAACCTTCCCGAAACTCACCCGAGGCCCCCAGGACCTCAACCAAAAGCACGGACATATCCCATAACATCATTCAAACTTGTTCCAATCATCAAAACACATCAAACAACGCTAAAACCATCAAATCACATCGGATTTAAGCCTAAGTTCTTCAAAAACTTTCGAAATGCACTTTCGATCAAAAACCCGACCAAACAACGTCCGAATGACCTGAAAATTTGCACACATATCCACAATCACCTAAAGAAGCTACAACAACTCTCGGAATTCCATTCCGGCCCTCGGATCAAATTCTCACCCATCCACCGGAGTTCGCCAAAATACTAACCTCGCCAATTCAAGCCTAATTCTACACCGGGCCTCCAAAATCATTTCCGATCGCACTCCCAAGTCACAAATCATCCCCGGAAGCTAACCGAATCACCGGAAATCACATCCGAGCCTTCTAACTCATAAGTCAACGTCCGGTTGACCTTTCCAACTTAAGTCTTCCTTAAAGAGACTAAGTGTCTCATTTCCTATCCAAACCAATTCAATTCAACTATAACTCACTCGTTGCTGATAATGAAACATGAAGAAGCAGTAAATGGGGGAAACGGGGCTGTAATACATGAGACGACGGGTCGGGTCGTCACAGTTCTAAGGCATGAATAGGATAAGGATACAACTTTTAGCACTCTATAAAGAGAGAAAAATGGGTTGAAAAAAGTTTTAGTAAACTATCACAAAAAAAATATATAATAATATATATATATATATATATATATATATATATATATATATATATATATATATATATATATATATATATANTATATATTGAATGACCTTTTTAGTTTTCAGTGAAACATTATTCCTATAACACTTTTATTCAACGAATCAAGTACTAGCACAATGGGAAGAAAGAACTAGTAGAATGCACCCAACTCCTAAACATCATTAACATTTACATATTTGTGATTTTTTGTTAAATTTTATTTTAGATTGCAAATACCTCTGTAATTTGAATATTATTTATGCTATTCTTAAGAGTTTATTCTCATTAGAATGAGAACGCGCGCAACACACACGTATACTAAAATTAGTATATTATAATAATATAATAGTACTTTTTTTGAGGGCCTTAAATATTTGAGCGGCAAGGCAAAAGCTTCACATGCCTTGCCCTAAGAGCCGCCCTTGCCCCTCACGGTTGTTTCAGGTGAAAATTTGTTTGACAGTAACTGATACTCGAAAAACAATTTCTTTACTTGGGAGTATTTTTTTAGTGGCTACCTATAAGTTCTGCAAGACATAAGACTATTTTTCTTGGGGGCAAAAAGGGTGATAAAGGAATGATTTATTTTTCTTTTTTCTTCAGATTATTAATCCATGTTTAGTATAGATATAATACTTACAATCTGCTTTTAATTGATTTGATCTTATAGGGTGTGTTTGGTATAGTGGAAAATATTTTCCAAAAAATTTTTTGGAAAATAACTAGTAATCTTATTCATTTTTCGGTGTTTGGTATGCAAATTAAGGAAAATAACTTCTCAAGAATATTCATTAATAATTTAGGTACAATAAACAAGAAGCTAGAAACTTTCGAACCAACAACCTTCCGAACCCACAAATTTCATGAACTTGCGAACAGCTAAACTTTCGAATCTGTGATCTTTCGAATCCGTAAACTTTATAATTTCTAAACCTGTAAACTCCCAAACACATAAACCTCCGAACTCATAATTTTAAAACTTGTAAAATTTCGAACCTATAAACCGAAAGATGAATAAACTAAAACCGAAAATATATAAAAAAAATATTTTTTTACCCGGGGGGGGGGGGGGGGGTAGGTGGTCGGAAAACGAGGGAAAAAGTGTAAAGTTACTAAAAAAACGAAGTAAGTAAAAGAACGTTAGGG
>NW_017670703.1:435693-437856 GCF_001879085.1 Nicotiana attenuata | reverse complement strand
GCAGAAAAACGAAAAAAATAGAAATTTGAAATTACAAAAAAAAAGGGGGTAAAAAAATAATTTTTTTTCGAGGGGGGAAAACAGGGTGGGTGGTAACGGAAAAAAATTAAAATTTGAAAGGAAAAAAAAAAGCCTTTTTGGAGAGAGGGGGTGGGGTGAGTAGGTGTGGGGTGGGGTTGGGTGGGTGGGTGTGGGGATGTGGGATGGGTTGGTGATGGTGGGGAAGGTTGAGAGGGAGTTTTCGAAAATGTTTTCTCTTCTCTTGATAAGAAAAACATTTTTCTCCAATTGGAGAAAATTGTTTTCCAAAATATTTAAGCTAACCAAACATGAGAAAATTGAAAAATATTTTCCTTCGTACGAAACACACCCATAGTGTCAATATTCTAACCACTAGTGCACAAAATGAACTTAAACTCTTTCTCTAATCATTGGTACTTCTATTTGTATTCAATTATTTGCAATTCTTGCTTAAAATTGAATGAGCGTGATTCTCCACACGGTGAAAATTAAATATATGAATTTTTTTTGTCTTTCGTAATGACAAGATGATTAATGAAAGTGGATTACGTTACTAATTTTAGATTAATTAGTTTTGTGGCAAACTTATTATGCACACATACATTTAAAAGGGAAAGACCGGCCACTACAATCTAGTTAGCTAAATTACCATACAAGTATTGAAACTAAAACTCGAAGCCTCTTTTATTTCTAATGTGATAAAAGAGGCTTCGAGTTTTAGTTTCAATACTTGTATGGTAATTTTGCAAACTAGATTGTAGTGGCCGGTCTTTCCCTTTTAAATGTGTGTATGCATAAATACACTCTCTCCACAAGTTTAATCTCCATAAGTCTCCTCCATAAGAATTGTTGTGTTCTCAATCCCCACCATTTTTTAGCAGCAAAAGCCAGACAAATATCATGTATAGATCTTTTTTTTGTGACTAGCACAATGACTTCCGTGAAAATCTTGGTCTGCCTTCAAACTCTCCCCAGAAAAAGTTACAGATCAACTTTTTTAATATAATTGAGTATGGTCTTAGGAGGGTCTACTGCAACCATGATGTGCATAGATAGAAAAACAATACTGATTTGACCAAAATAGCTCTTCCTACGGCAGATATAAGTTTATTGTTCCATCCCCGCACTCTATTGGTCACTATGGTAATCATATCATTAAAGTAACATACTTTCTTCCTTCCTACATAAATTGGTGCCCCAAAAAACTTTTTTTTTTATAGCAAATATACCACTACGCTGGATGCCTAGTGGCTAATATATAAATAATAACCCAAAAACAAGAATCCAAAGTTTATAATTTGTCCAAAACTCAAGATAAAAACTGCTAAGCTAAAGCTAAAGCTAAGAAAGTTGTAAATGCTAACTATTACAAGTGTAGAACTAGACAGCTCCCAACATAAGATAGTGTGTATCCATAAGCCAAGTACAAAACCTCAATGTAGCACCTCTAACGCACTCATCAGGCGCCAATTTTTGCGTTCCAAAGGACAAGGCAGATGTGAATCTTGCCCCCAAATATTTTGTTGTTCAATTAACAATTTTTATTTGGAGAAATGTTAGAAAAAAGCTTTTGATCTAGTGCTACAATCTTCCTTGTTATGAATTTTAATTAAGGATTAGGTTGGACTTCTAAATTGTTTTAACTTCTTTAATATTCTCATTACGTGTCATTGGAAAACAACAATTAAGGATACCTTACTTTTAAGCTTGCATATTGCATAGAACTCCTAAATATCTTAATATTTTGATCAATATCAATTAAACATTGTGCCTTCCAGTCACATGATTTATTGTTGAAACTTTATTTTTTTATAGATTTATCATTTCAAATGTCGAGAAATTAATGTCTAATTAATGTAATATAGTATATTTGATTCTCTTACATTATAAATATGATCATTTTTATCTTCATTTTATTTATCTTTTTAAGTAAGCAAAAAGTATTTGAATAAGACAAAAGGAGGAAACAAGGACTAAATTATCGTAGATAAAATACAATAATATAATAATCTTACATAAAAGAATATATTTTAAGTATAAGGGACAAACTTGTCTATTTGTATAAAATAATAATAGTCTTGTTGCATAGATAATAAGGGTATGACTCATATGTAATATCTGAAACTACACACACACAAAAAA
>NW_017670703.1:333331-435673 GCF_001879085.1 Nicotiana attenuata | reverse complement strand
GAGGGGGGAGGGGGGAGGGGGGAGGGAAGTAATGTGCTTTACAAGTCAAAATCTTGGGAGATGTTTATGTAATTCTCCCTTATTTTTCTCAACTTTTTCTCATCAATTAATTGAGCAAGAAAGTGATCTTTTATTTTAGTTTATATTTCCTCTATTTTCATTCCCAGCTAAAAACACATGCACTACAAATGACCCTCAAAAGAACTTAGATGGCTTTTAAGTGAACAATTAATATAATTTACCGCCCATCTAGTCACTTAAATTAAATATAGCGAATGGGTATATAAATATATATATATATAAATATATATATATATAATTTATATATAATCGTATATAATTAGTATACAATCTATATATACCGGGCAGAAAAAATAAATTGTGATTCCGGCAGGCTATCTGTGTAAAAAACCATCCAACAAAGACGCAGTCCAAACTCCAAAACCTGTACACTTTTTAGGTAGAAATGACACCAAGTAGCCATTCTAGAGGGTCGCTATTTAGGAATTAGCCAATACATCCTGAATTTTAATTTTACAATCCCATTTTTCAGAATAAAAATATACTGAATTGTCTTGAAGTTAAACGTTGTAGGATAATAAAAATACCGCTAATATCTAAATAGTATATATATATATATAAACAAGATTCCCAAGTCCAAACAAATAGAGTAATTAAAGATGACTCTCTCTTCCAAGTCTCTTCTCCTACTTTCTCCATAAAAACACACAGTTAAAAGACTTCAAATTATACGTACAATTTTATTTCTTCTCTGCAAAATAAGCATATATGGGGTCAGCAAAATTGAAGATAGGTGGGGTATGGAGTGGAATACTAGAAGTAGAATTAGAAGAATGGACAATTCCAATGTTAAGAGAAGAAATTGCCAAAAAATCAGGCCTTGAAACGATCAATCTTATATGTGCTGGTAAATTGTTGAAAGATGGTGATGGAACTGAGAAATTAAGTCAATTGGGTTTTAAAAATAATGCAAAGATTTTGGCTTCTAAGGTTTCTATTGATCAAGGCAAGTCTGTAAAAGATGAATCTTTGGCTGAGGAAGAACGTTGCACTAGGCTTTCAAGGCTAAAGTTAGTAATTTTTTTGTTAATCTTTTAGTCATTCTTTTATGTTGTTTTGTTGATTCTGTTGATGGGTTTTGAGTTTTATTGTTTGATTATGTGAGTTTTGTTCTTTAAATTGTGTGATCAGTGTGAAAATAGTGGCTTTTATAGCATCTACAATGGTACATAGAATTGATTTTTTTATTCCGATGATGATTTTTGTGTGTAAAAGAAGAATTTTTGGCTGAGGAAGAGCGTTGCAGTAGACTTTCAAGGCTAAAGTTAGTGTCTTTTTAGTCATTCTTTATGTTATTTACTTGATGGATTTTGAGTTTTATTATTAAATTATGTGAGTTTTGTTATTTAAAGTTTGTGTTTTTATGTTAGTCTACTGTTTTTCTTGATTCACTTGATGGGCTTTATTGTTTAATTATTTGAGTTTTTTTTTTTTTTTTAAATTTGTGTGATCAGAGTGAAAGTAGTGTCTTGTTTAGCTTATATCTTTGGTACACGGAATTGATTTTTGCTTCTGACGATTTTTGTGTGTGTGTGTGTTTGGGTGGGGTGGGGTGGGGGGGGGGGGCTGTTTCTTTTCGTTCATCTATTTGTGTATTTGTTGTATGTCTCCGCGGAGTTTGACTTGGGGATTCTATTTGCTAAGGGTTGTGAGTTCTATTTTGGAATTATGATCAGAGTGAAAGTAGTCTGATTTAGCTGCTATTTATATCTGATTCTGATGAGCCCCGGGTATTGGTCTAGCTGTAAGAGCCCAGCACATGACTTGTGGGTTTGGCACATGTCATGGTTCGAACCCTCTGCGGACAAAAGGTAGTATTTTAAGTGGAGAAGGGTGGAGGTGCAGGCCCTTTATCCATTGAGTTTCGAACCGTGTGTCACAAGCCCTCGGGATTCGGTTATCCAAAAAAAATCTGATTCTGATGATCGTTATATGTGTGGGGAGGTCTGTCTTTATTTCTGTCTGTATGTTTTGTTTATTTTTGTTCATCTGTGGTATATCCACTGAGTATGGGAATTCTAATTGCTGTGGTATGATGACCCTTTAGGTAGTGAGTTGTGACGTAGTAGCTATGATTTATTTTTGCAGGACAGAGACTGGAATAAATATTTAGATTTCTACTTATTTGCTCTGATGTTGCTAGCTCTTTCATATCGATATGAAGAAGAATATATATGCCGGGGCTGGACGGGCTAAACAACAACAACAACAACAACCCGGTAAATCCCACCAGTGGGGTCTGGGGAGGGTAGACTGTACGCAGACCTTACCCCTACCCCAGATCCCACCAGTGGGGTCTGGGGAGGACGGGCTAAAAAGAAATAAAAATGAGAGTAGCTTTGGTGGTATAGACGTGTCGAACATGCCAATGTACTTATAATTGGGGTTTATAACACTCTTACACTTGATGATATTTTCCTGGAGGAAGAAACTATTTCTTTGTGATCTTGCTTAAGTTTGTTTCCTTCTTAGTAAATGTATAAAGCTCTTGCAGCCTCTATTTTAAGCCAGTTACTTCTTTGCCTGGACAAGACATTATTCATCTGTTCTTTTCTAGCTAACTTCTGATATGATTTAAATTATAGGGCTGCTGCTACTTCTCTCTCGAAGAGACACGCGGATGGCTCATTACCTGTTGAAGATTTCAATCTGGAGCTCGAAAATCAGAGTGGACAAAAGGTGCAACTGGGAACTGAGACTGATCAACGGTATACAATGTTTTTTTCTTAACCTATTAGCAAATTGGTTCATATTGACTATGAATGACACACAATCTGTTGTTTTCATTTCCTTTTTGTTTTCCAGAGCAATAATGATGGGCCTAATGCTTCATACAAATGCAAAAGTCTTGATGAGGAAGAAGAATTATAAAGAAGCACTAGAAGTGCTGACTATGGGAGAAGTTAGTGCCTAATCTTTTTCTTGCTATTTCCTGTCTTTTAAGTCAAGTACAAGATTCTGATGTTGTCATACAAAGGATGCCCGAATCTGTATGTTGCTCGGACTCTCGGAAAATATTGCCGGCTGTGTGTCGGATCCTCCAATAGTAGCATTTTTGGAGGACCCGACAGGGGTGGGGCAGCATTTTGGATAGTCCATGCACATAGGGAACTTGTGACCTATATTTTTGTTTGACTTGTGGTTATGGCATCAATTTTCCACTATAGCTCCTTGCTTGTGCTGTTTCTAGTGTCCAGTTGTCAGTGTCGTGAGAGATTGTGTTCTTCTTGTTGTGAAGACCATATTGCACATTCCTGATTTTTTGAACTACAATATTATTTAAATATCTGGTTGAATGCTCATATGGAAGTGGTTTCTCTTTTGCAGGAAGCCTTCTCTCTCTGCAACCAGAAACTCATCGAGGTATGTTAGATTTCTTTCTTCCAAAATATATTATCCTTTCCGTTCAAATTGAGTGCTGTTATTTTGCGCAATATTGTTATTAGGATGAGAGCTCTGAATGTTTGTTATTCAGTGATTAACTTGGGAGGTATGGCTCGCAATTTGAATTCCTCCAAGAATTGATGTGAAAAAGTGACCTCGGACTTTTGAGTGATATATTATGAAAAACTATAGGAAATGAATGAAAGAAGATGATATAGTTTTTTACTGCAATAAAGTCACAGAACTTCCTTACTTACTCTTCTCCGTTCATTTGATCTGTGTATTTGTTGTTTCCTTGAATGGGTAGATTATCTTGTGAATAGTGCTCAGCGTTTCAGCAGATAGAAAATGTATGTTTAGGCAGATAATTTACAGGCAACTCATACAAGTTGTTTTTCCAATGATATATGAAAACATTTTGTGGCGTATTTCTTTATTCACTGATCTGCTTAAATTTGCTTTATAGCTGTTTTCTGATGATTCCGTCCTTCCTCTTTGGCTTTTCAGATGGTTGACAATGTGCCGATTCTGCAAATAGACATGGTGTGGTGCTACCTTATGCTCCGAGATATCAGCTGGCTCTCAGTTGCTGGAGTCCGCCTTGCAAAAGCTAGAGAAGGGCTTGAGCGTTCTCATGGGAAGGAAGCTAGTCGTCTCAGACTGCTTCAAAAAGGACGATACCCGGAGATTGCTCTGTGAGTAATCCCTTAAACACAGATTGATACTGCTTGTGTACAATGCTGGAAACAGTTCCTTGCAACATTATTTTAAAATTATTTGCTTCCATATCTTCTTTATATAGACATTTGAGGTTGGAGCTGCTAGAAGGAGTAGTGGCATATCATAGCGGTCAGATTGAAAAATCTAGAAAGTCCTTGACATCTGCTCAAGCCAAGTTTTTGCAGGTTAGCCTGTCTTTTTTTTTCTTCTGGTAAAGCTGATGACGGTTGGCTATTGCTGTTTGTACTGATAGACAGATATCGGGATAAATGTTTTCAGTTCTTTGTAGGATATAATATATTCTTCTCCAGTGTCTGCTTTTGCTTCCATTTCTCTCTGGTCTTCTTGCATGCGTACTTGTGTTAATGTGCTGTGGCTTTGTTGGCTTAATTAGCGCTTTGCTTGTGTTGCCGACTTATTGGTTTATACGGCTTACATACACATCTTGTTAAGTCCCACATTGGTTGAGAGAATGAGTTGTGGTCTCCTTATAGGTCTAGGGCAATCCGCCTCGTGAGCTATTAGCTTTTAAGGTTGCGTTAGGCCGAATGGTTCTTCACACATCTATTGCTTCTCTTCTTTTGGAATACCAGCTCTTGTTGTTTCTCTCTTGGTTAATTCTTCATACTTATTTTCTCAGTAACGATAAACAGTTAATCCATTTTTTGTCTTTTTTTTATTTATTTAAAAAACAGCTTCAAATTCCAGATGAAGCTTTGTCCTTACTTTTGAGTATGGGCTACAAGGAACGAGATGCCAAGAGAGCCCTGCGCATGAACAATCAAGTAGTAGAAAGTGCTGTTGATTTTCTTGTTGAGGAGAAAGAAAAGAAAGCAAGGCAAAGGGAGGACGACATCAGGCGGCGGAAGGAGATCAAGTGAGTTCATATTTGTTTAAAATATAATTCCTCTCTGTATATTTTCTTAACACTTGCTACATTACTTAAACTCTCTTTATCATATAAACTGTAGAGATCAAAAGGGTTATGGAACGACTCCCCTCGGAAAAGCTGTTGATCTCGAGAGACTGAATGAATTGGTGTCAATTGGGTAAGTAAGACTTGTATCACAAGATCATTCAAGTGGAGACATTTCTTGTTTCCCTTACACAGGAAAGCTACTCCCTCTGTCCCAATTCATGTGGTGGTGTTTGGCTTTGTAAGAAGTTTAAGAAATGAAAGTTTTTGAAACCTGTAGTCTAATAAACAAATCATAGATATTTGTGCGGCTGTAAATCAATTTGTTGAGGGTATAGTAATTTTAAAGACAAATTATTTCTAAATAAGAAAATGTGCTATTCTTGTTTGGACTGGCTAAAAAGGAAAGAGTGCCGCACAAATTGGGACGGAGGGAGTACTAACTTAAGCAATTTCTTCCAGAGGTTGTACGCCATTCGACTTAAACTACTTTTTATGCTCATTACTAAACTGGATTAGAAAACCTGATAGAGAACTTTTTCGACTAGCAAACAGTGCATTTGGTTGATAAACCAGAATGACTGTGCTTCTTTTATCCATTTATCCTAAGCATGCTTATGTTAAGTCTTGAGTGACCCGATATTTTTGTAAATCTCATACATATTCCTGAACACCAGGTTTGAGAAAGAGCTTGCTGCAGAAGCACTTCGACGAAATGAAAATGATACACAAAAAGCTCTGGATGACTTGACAAATCCGGAAGCTAATGCTTCGATACAGGTAAATTTTCTGGCATGAATATAATGCCCATGTGAAGCTATTAGTCGAGTACTTACTGAGGTATTAGATACTAATCCAATTTGATACAAATTTGTTAATTTTGGGAATTTTCTGGGCTGTGTCTTATCAGTTACTTGGATCTAGGTTTGCATGATCAGTCAGTGATAATTCAAATGTTACAAAGTCCCGGTAATTATTACTGTCAGAAGTCGACCAAGAGAAATCTTCAGCTTCTCTACTTCCTTTTTTTTGGTAGAGAATGAATATCTCGAGATATCAGGAAATATGGGTCCGGATATCTTGCTTTAATGATTTGTATGAACTCAAAATAGATAATTGGTAAATTTGACAAATGCCTGCTTTTGTTTTTTACTGCTCAGTTGCTCTCGCCTATCACTACGCCACCTCGGCAGCTGAGAGTCCCTAACTTTTTGTTATCTATCTTTAGAAGTAGAGCGAGTGACTCTGGTGATCAACTCGTGTTAGAGTCATATAGACACCTTTGTAGTTCTAATGAAAATTTGACTTACCAAAAAAACTTCGGCTAGCTTGTCAATCGGGGAATTAGCTCCTGATTTTGCTGGCGCTGTGCAATTGAATAAATTCAACCGTTTACTTATTTTAGGAGAAAGTTGTATTTACAACTGCTAGGTTCGTTCCTTAGTAGATAGCCCATGCTTCGACAATTCGTGGCATGGAAATGCCTCTTTGATAACAACAACAAAAAACCCGGCATAGTCCCACAAGTGGGGTCTAGGGAGGGTAGATAGTACGCATATTTTACCCCTACAATGAATATAGGGAGGTTGTTTCCTATATACCTTCGGCACGAGGAAAAATGAGAAAAGAGCAGTAGCAACAAGCAATAACGAGAACAAGATAAAAGAAAACAAAGCGAAAAGAACAACATGAAGATAGAAATCTACAATATTAGAATACAATACTGCCACTAATAACACTGGAATTGCCTCTTTGATATATTTTCAAAATGGTGCCCACAAAATACGATTAATCAATCTGACTCGTAGTGCAGATTTATCGAAGAATATCTTTGGTATCTACTTCCTCTTTTCGTAATGCAGATACATATTGAGTCAAGGAAGAAGAAAAGGTTACGTCAAGCAGAGAATGCTGTTATTGAAGAAATTGTATCCATGGGTTTCCCCAGAGAAGCAGGTATCTGTATTTGTTAAATTTATATTTGCATTTGTTTATTGTATACTAGAACCATTTTTTTGACTTAATAACCACATTATTCTTCCATAGAAGTGATTAATTTACATGGTGATTTGGCAACATAATGGTTAGAATAGCTTTTAAGAAATGTGTATCGAGTGAAAACAGAACACACACATCTTGGTCCGTACCTGTCCTCGGGCACCAATTTAAATGGAAAAGGACAAAAAGCTGTGGGGGATTGGAGGAATTTCATGAGTTATGCTTTGAGGTTAATATGTGGAAAATATATCTTTACGGTGTCAGTCCTTTGAGCTGACGTAATATATAAATGTTTTTGTTTTGGCAGTGGCTGCAGCTGTTCGTACTTTTGGCACGAAACAAGCTGCGCTAGATCATCTACTTACTTCTGCTGCAACAGAAGATCAGAATGCAAATGATACTCTACACAACAATCAAGGGGAAGATGGCAATGCAAATAATCCTATAACTGACCAACAAAGTGAAAACGGATCGGGTGCTAACACAGGTTCAAGTAGTGCTAGAGGTCCAAGTCATAACAAAGTTGAGGAGCGTGATGTGGAAATGGAAGATTCGATTACTGGGGAATTACTAAGAGGAGATGCTTACTCTGACTATGACATTGAGGTTACTGAAGAAGGTGAAGCTATAAACGAATACTTAGCTTTAGTAACTATAGGAGATAACGTAGAGAATCGTCCATCTTCGTAGTTAAAAGTACAGTACATGTTGAGGATGGTCCGTCTTCGTAGTTTCGAAAGTACAGTACGTTTTGACAGACTTGGAAAGTTTGCTGTGTATAGCGTATTAGCGTATATTATCTTAGCCTAGTTCTTGAATGAAATAGCTTCAGTTGATGGCTTGTGTTTCCTTTTCTTTATAGTCTTTTGCGTTTATGATAAAGAGTTTTGGACCCATCCCCATTTCAACTTCTCCTTGTTCCTGATCTAGCTGAAATATCTAGATTACGATATTTTGTTTCATTTCATTCTGATACTTAGCGTTTAGCCGAAGATTCCCAAATTTATTTTGAAAAAAATCTGATTTGGGTGAAGTTTGGTTTGAAGATGAAAATGTTTGGATATCAGTTTTCAAAACATATTTCCCAAATTTATTTTGGAAAAATATGAAACATGACTTGTACCTACAAGTTCTAAAAACTATCACAAATACCCAACAGTACCATTATCAATAACATTCATTATATTATCGCAAATCATAGTCCTGAATATAAATAAATTTGTTACAAAATTATCATTGTTATAATGAACTACATGATACACTAAGATGAAGCAACATTATTACAAAATAATAAATGGTGGGCTCTTTTATAAAATACAAAAGTTTAGGGCAATTTTTAAAAAATATAATAGTGATATTTTGGCCTGGTTTGGGATTTGGGATTTGGAATTTTGCCAAAATGTAGCCAAAATCTATGGCCAAATATGTGTTTGCCAAATAAAATCCAAATTTATTTTGGCAAAATCTATGGCCAAACGGATCCTTAATAAAAAAAAGTCAAAGATAAATTAAGGGTTCTTACTTAGTAGGAGCTCTCTAAATCTCAGTTTATTACAGAAACAAAATGCAAAAATTTCTATACAACTTTTGATTCTGCGTAAAGCCTTTTAATAGTATGTCACAATGAATGGGTAAATCCGAGAATAGTTATAAGTTTCCTTAAAGCTAATGAGTAGGGATTATGAGTTGCCGAATATGAACTAAGAGTTACCGAAAGTACTAGAAGAAGTTATACGTTATAGACAGGAGTACCTAGCTTGTAAGATATTGACTGTTGCATGTTGTTGTAATGTTACTTATGCGTAAGTATGTTCCCTACGGACGGTTTGTGAACACATAGGTGGATAATGAAGGTTAACCTATGGACGGTCTATGAAGCGCATAAGATAAGGTTCGCTATGGACGGTCTATAAAGCGCATAAGATAAGGTTCGCTATGGACGGTCTATAATGTGTACGCATAATCCTACCCAAATATTGTGAGCCATACGGACGGTCTGGTTTGCTACGCGTACGTGCCACCAGATGGTAATTTTGTGGTGTGCCTTACGGACGGTCTACCTCGCTACGCATAAGAGCCACTTTGTATTCTCCATACGAAGGAGTGGGATTTTCTTGCTTCAAAAAACAAACCAGACAAAATTCTGTGTAATTACACTCTGCATACACAACCCAATAAAATTGAAATTAAAAAGAGAAAAATAGACGAAGTTAATTCTGCCGGCAGTTAAGCATATCATCCAGAGTCCTTAAAGTAATGCAAAGTTTTTAGAATGATTCTGAGCTAAAATGCCGCAAAGTATATCCCTTCTTGAACAGAAGAAACGAAACTCTTGTATTTGAATATTTTCTCTATCAACATTACAGTTCCTCCAATGAAATCTGACTTCTATCCCTTTAGAAAAAAGTAAAACTAAAATGGCACCTTAAGAAAATGTTTCTTTTTTTACATTTTAAAAGTTCTATATTGAATCAGCTAAGTAAATAGAAAACAGAAAAAAGGATTGAAGTCGAGCAGCTGTGTAGCATTTCTGCAGTGATAGAAAAATTCCCTTCATCTGTCATGTCTACTTTATGTCGCATGCTGATGCTCCAAGTCAGTCACTATGGTGATATTTTCATCTTCAAAATTGTCTTCCTCCACTTTGGCATGTTCATTTGAATTGTCTTCCTCCACTTTCACGTGCTCGTCTGAATCAACCGAAGGCTGATATTCTGAGTCTGTCACCATGGCAATATTTTCATGTCCAAAGTTTTCTTCCGCTTTTGCTTCTCTGTAATCTTTCGGAAGTTTATTACAGTTAATGGTATGCCATACTGGCCTCTCTTCCTGGAAGAGACTGCATAGAACAATTAACGATCAGAGCACAGGCTGACAAGCAAAATGCACACGTGAATGCGCTGTCTATGTGCTCATATGGAGAACAAGCTATAAATGTCAAGATAAGCACACTTAAATGATTGCATGGACGTACTTTTGAAGTCATAGCATAATGCATCATAATGGAAGAGGGAACCTTTAATTTCCTGATATATACAAATCTTGTGTATGAAATATGAATAGCCAAGTCATCGTCATTGAATCGCCTATTTAATTGGATCATCTAGACAGCACAATCAAGCACCAAATCCTACAAGTGCGACTCTCTCACGCAAAAACTGGCGATCAGATAATCAGAAAATCCTACGGCAACTAATATTGGAGAAAAATATAAAATTACTTCCTCTATCCCAATTTATGTGATGCAATTTCCCTTTCATTTTGTCCCCCAAAAATGATACCTTCTATATTTATAAATAATTTAACTTTAAAGTTTTCATTTTACCCTTATTGAGATGATTTATAACTACACAAATATCTATGCCTTGTTTCAGACCACAAGTTTCAAAAGTCTGTCTTTCTTTCTTAAACTCCGTGCTCTGTCAAACAATATCACATAAACTGGGACGGAGGAAGTATCTTAGTCCTACAGTATCACCATATGAGTAACATTGTGGTCTGCTGAGTTTGCATGACCTAGAATAAGCATATCTTTTCAGGTTGTGGTACTTCTTGATGATTGCTTTTGACCAGCAGTAGACACTAAAATACAAACAACTGGATTTTTCACTTCCTACCCAGAGAAGTCTTAGATCTCTCAATACCTCAGCAGCAGTTAATCATGAAAGCAAGTATCGACATAGATATAAACAGCTACCAGAAATAAGTCAGCCAAAAAAAAGTAAGGACAGCTTGCTGTCATTTGTCAGCAGGCATAAGATCAAGAGCCCGTTTGGATGGGCTTATTTTAAGTGGCTTTTAAGTCAAAATAACTTTTAAGCCATAAGTTAGGAATTCTAGCTTTTGGCTTTTGGCTTGTTTTTGTCATTTTAGCTTAAAAACAAGGGCTTAAAAGCACTTTTTTACTCTATCCAAACACTACAAAATAGCTTAAAAGTTATTTTGGCTTAAAAGCACTTAAAATAAGCCAATCCAAACGGGCACCAAGTCAAGTAACTTACGGGTGTTTGCAGAGGGTTGGGCAGTGTACGGTGAGGGCGTACTTGCAGGTGGATAATTCAGTTATAGAGCTTATCATAGCTCTAGGGTCTGAGCAAACAAACCTCACCTGGAATTGAGTCCATTAGAAAATACAGAATTCTGAAATTTTTTTAAAAAAAAAAAAAAGGCAAAAGAATAGCTTCATACCTCTGTTTGTCGTGGCTCATTTGTTAAATCACATGTGGTACCATTTGTATAGATATGAGCATGATATCTACAGAAGTCAAGAGTTGGAGAAAAGAATTATTTCGCAGAAGGAATTCAAAATTTTAATCTGTCACAGCAAATTTGAGTAGTGCCATGCATCAGGCAGTGTGCTTCAAAAGTTCAAGAAAGACATTCCAAGAATTTCGTAAAATTGAATAAATGTTTCAATTATAGTTATTTTCTGTAGCCAAGTACTTATGGTGAAACTTGAAACTGACAAGCTTCTGCTTTTAACGGTAGTCAGCGGACTCCCTATGTGCCCAAGGTGTATACTACTTCTAAGCCAGTTATTCACTCAGAGTTACGGTATCTATACCTTTGTGATGCATCTTTTGAACGGGGATGCTTTAGCACTGAATTATCTGAGCGATTCTGATGATAAGCTGCGGTAGCTTCGGCATCATAGTAACCCAAGATAAATTCTTGAACCACCTGAAAGCACAAATATTTCTTTAATCAAATAATACATTCTTTTGATAAGGTAAATAATTGATCAAATAATACATATAACAAATACAAAATGAATGGAGGAATGGGATGGGATGGACTAGTGGTTGAGAGATGGGAATAACAATCTAGAGATCCCACGTGTGAATCCCAGCTATAGCACTTGGTGTAACCTCATTTACTCCAATCTTGGTGGGCAGGATTACCTTGGCAATGTGTGTGGCTTTACAGGCTAGATACCCGGTGGATTAGTCAAGGTGCAGACAAGCTAGCTAAATACCACCGATATCTTTTAATAAAAGAGGGAACAAAAGGACTTCTCTTTGGGAACAGAGGGAAGCAAGTGGTTTTAGAAGGTGCAAGGCGAGATAAGTGAAACCTAAGACATAACAGAATTGTTATTCAATGTTGGAGTCCTTTGAGTTTTCAGAAACCAATCCACCACCAGTCACATGACGGGAGCTTTAGCAAGGCAGCAACAAAGACTCAGCCTATTAAATATTTAAAATATTCTTGGAGGGAAAACCAATGGTTACTCTGAGAAATCAATGCCTGAAAAACACATATTTAATAGTGAAGTAAAGACATACCTTTTCCTCCTCCAAATGAACTTGCCTCAACTTGTTCTCATAACAGAATTCATACGACCACCACCCTTCTTGCTGTAAGAAAGGTTAATAAGATAACTGTTGTACAAAATTAGACAACTTCTCCTAACAGATCAGCTAGAGCGGACCGTATAAACTTATAGTTGAATAAATTTTCATTGATTATGTACTTAGGAGAAGGTCCGTAGATATTTAATTTATTTAAGTCAGGTGGAAAGGTAAGACTTAGATGAATTCTCACCCTGATAAGGCAACGATCCTTCAGCACTTCAAGTAGTTCATCTGGTGTCTTCCACTTAATGCGTTTCTCAGTGTCCACGATCAAACTGCTTATATTGGGTGTCAGTGGTTTACCAATCTTCGGTTTATCAACTTTAGGCAAATAACACAGGAACTTCTCTCCATCTTTGTTGGGCATGAGAATAGCTTCCTGGTCATCATCCTGCAAAATGGAGTGAACTCATACATCAGATTTCTAGAATGATGATACATGTAAATTCACCCTTCATCTCCTCATAATTTGGCTCAGAATATTAGGTCAAATTCTGTATTCACTTTCCCTTCACCAATTGGTTTCGTAGAAACTTAACGAAAAAAATTAGTTGTACTTTTCCCTCAGGTAGCAAAGAAGCCTAAATCTTCTCATTATCCCACACTTGGCCACCAATAAAGGATTCAAAGGATGACACTATACTTCTTTAATGCGTTGCTCAAAAGAGGCTGTTGAGCATGCTTCCTGCTGTAATCCGTCATACTTATTACTAACACAGATTTAAATTCTTATTGTAGTTTCAAGCACAATAGGGTCTAAAATTATTCATGTGTTATTAGCAGATATTAAGTATTGAGTTTCAGATGATAGGTATGGGTATGGAAACATTGTGTAGCAATAAAAAATTGTTTCTTTTTTTGTGGTTCAGAAGTAATAGCGCAAGCCAAGTTTGCAAAAATAGTATCCTAAAAGAAAATGTGAATGATAAAGCAATCTACATTTGTGTCCTCAGCCACCTCTTACAAACTCAAACTTTTAGAAATCAAATTTTAAGAAACGGGAGGAATAAGAATGAAGCAGAAAAAAGAATTTAGAAATTTGAAGTAACTTGTCATAACCTTAGTGGATACTGAATCTATCCTAGAAATTTTGGAAGCTTTGTAATTAGCTAACGATAGGTTTTTGTTTTTGCTTCACTTCTGTACATATGATTTTTGCACAGTTTTTGTACATTGATATATAAAACTTGTTACCATTCTCAAAAGGAAATAACCTGTCATAACCTTCTGACTTGCCAAATATATACCCAGGAAAATCGCGGGAAACCTTAGAAGTTCTTGGACAGAAATATGGACACAGTTTAAGTAGTACTTGTTTGCCTCAACTTTAGGGGTCGTTTGGTACGATGGTGGGATATCCTGGGGTGGGATATCCCATGTGATTAGTTATCATACCTTTTATAGGGGATAGGTCATCCCACCATTTCAGTGTAAAAGTTATCCTGGGATTAGCTAATATCTCAAACCCTACATGGGATAAAGTTAATCCTAAACTTTATCCCGGGATTATTATTCTTATCCCATGTACCAAACGACCCCTTAGAATCTTCTTTAGTAAAAGATCAAATTATATTTGCAAGCATATAATGCTTTGAAGTGCATGGTGTGACAAAATTCAATATCTGAAAAAGTGAAAGATATGACAAATAACTTACCGGGATGAAGGGTGTGTCTTCTGAATGAAATTCAACCTTATATTTTGGTTCTTTAGAACTTCGACTGAAAGACGCACCTGATACAAACAGGAAATCAACCACCAGAGTTACAACCTAATAGTAGCAAAGAACTCTAGTGGAAAGTATTCTATTTTGAGCAAGATTGTTAACTTTGTCAGCACTAGAGTACAGTCAAGTGAACAGTACTATTTCAGTCATGATTAATAATTTAAGGGCGTGAATCAGTACTTCTAGCTGCTTCTCTTGCTTCATGTTATGGCGGCTCATTTTCCGAGATTAGTGAACTATTTTCAAATTGATTTTCTATGACTTAAAAAAAAAACTACTCAAACAACTGAAAAAATAGGACGTGAAGACACATCCCAAGATGCACAGGCCTCATCAACTTCCTGAAACTATGACCATTTTCAAGACATACAGCTTGAGTATCAAACTTGAACTTCAAAACAGCAGAATCGAAAAGGTTATTGTGAACAAAACTTCATTTCATCGAGAGTACGTCTAGAACACAAAAATCCAAAATTTGTCAGAAAGTACTTTCAAAGTTAGTCAGCTCAAGCTAGTGAAGGTCAAGCCTTGGCGCGATGATAAAGTTTCTCTTTTGGCGACTAGCATGTGTATACGTCTACTCTTCCCCTACCCCAACATGAGCTGGGCAGCACTTAGTGCACGGGGTAAGCCTACCTCACAAGCCAGCTACTATAGTAAATATTCAGCCTCCAAGAACATCAACTAGTTAAAGCTTCTAGTACTCTCTCCGTCCCAATTTATGTGATACTTTTTCCTTTTTAGTCTGTCCCGAAAAATGATATATTTGAAACAATTTAACTTTAAACTTCTCATTTTGCCCTTAATGTGATAATTTACAGCCACAGAAATGTCTATGGCTTGTTTTAAATAAAAGTTTCAAAAGCCCTCCTTCCTTTGTAAAATCCATACCAAGTCAAACAACATCAGCTAAATTGGGACGGAGTTGAGTAGTAAATATTTAGCTCCCCATAGAGTATCAACCAGAAGGGAAGCCTTGGCGTAACTGGTAAAGTTGCCGTCATGTGACCAGGAGGTCACGGGTTCAAGCGGTGGAAACAGCCTCTTGCAGAAATACAGAGTAAGGTTGCGTACAATAGACCCTCGTGGACCGGCCCTTCCCCGGACCCCGCGCATAGCAGGAGCTTAGTGCACCGGGCTGCCCTTTTATAGAGTATCAACCAGTTAAAGCTTCTACTAGTAAATACTCAGCCTCCAAAAAACATCAATTGGTTTAAGTAATTCATTAACCATTTCAGTTAAAATTAGTTATTCTAAAACAAAACAAAAAAAAGAGAGAAAGAGAAAAACGTCCACAAGTCAAAGATAGAGAAACAATAAACTGAATCTTCAACCAAATACCTAACGATCTAAATTCTAAATACCTAATAAGCTCTTTAGATTAAGCAAATAATGAGCTACAGAATCCAACAGGAATAAAACTAATGACAAGCTAAACTTAAAAATTCAATTTTAAATACAATTATCACATCTATAATGCCCTTTTTTTGCTCTTAAGCATTCAAAATTACAACGAAGGTGCTTGAGATATAGGGCTACCTGTGTGAGCAGATATTATCTGGGTGGAATAAACGTTGTCGTATAAGAGACTAATGGTGAAAAGTAGAATTGCCAATCTCATCTTCTTCATTTCGAAGCCCTAATTTTGGTGCAGAATAAGATAGAGTGGTCTACGAAACAGAGAATTGCTTATGGATTGAACTGTTGTTTTCTTCTTTCAAAGAGTAGAAACGACGATTGGATGAATGACGAAACACAAGTCTTACGTGGCAGAATGTTTCTCCTCTTATTGTTTGACAAGTGGATTCTGGGTCCCACTAACAGAAATATTAATTACGGGTAATTTAAAAACAGTTTGCTAAAATATACTCCTATTTGTTTCCTATCAAGGTATTTTCGTGCTTAAGCCTTTTTTTGTTATGAAACAATAAAAGAAGAAAGAATAGTATTGCAAAGAAAAGTAGAAGAGAGAATTCTTATTGATTTGTGATGATTTACACTGGAATAGAACCCTCTATTTATAGGGAGAGAGTAACTTAGCCACCAAGTAATAAACCCTATAATCTCTCTAAATATAGACATTCACCATAAATAAAATTTATTTATAACACTCCCCCTGAATGTCTATTCAACAGATAATGTGCCTCGTTAAAATCTTAACTAAAATAAAACTCAATGGGAAAAAAATTCTAGAAAAGGAAAAAGAGTACACATGTATAGAAATGCGCCTATTGGTTGCCTCGTTAAAAACCATGCAAGGAAAACCCAGCTGGACAAAACCTTGTAAGGAAAAAAGAGTACAACGCATATTAACTCCCCCTGATGAGAGCATCAATTCACATCTTTGAGCCTTCGCATCCCAATCTTGTGCACCATCTTCAAAAGATCGTTGGTAGATATTTGATAAACAAACCAGCCATATTAACTTCAACGAATTTGTTTCACCTTGAAATCATCATCCCTGATAGATGTATTGTCTTCATATGATCTTGTTGGAATCATCATTTCAATATCTTCACATAGGGGTGAAAACCCTTGCTATCATATTATCATGCATATAGTTATAGCAAGATACATTTGTGCATAAATTGCACTGAGGATGTAGTACTTCATGACCATGAATTCTATATGCTTTAAGCAATTTAAATCCTTCAGGGATTGTTAAGTCATATAAGCCATATAATAGACTTTAGATGCATATCAAGTTTTCATGTCATGCTAGACATATAAGATATCGAAAACTGATTGCACATACCATTGACTTCATACTTTCAAATGTTTGAACTACATGTTCAAAACTACATGTCTTTCATATGAAACCAAATTCTACTTGAATTGTTTCTCCAGACTTAAGATCCTCATATATATTTAGCGTTATTATAGATGTCGTCGACAAACATTTTATATCGGTTCCAACCTCCTTATTTTTCATAAAGACATAACATAGAGATCTCTTCATTCATATATTCAGGTACCTGAATCTCTCATGAGATTTTATGAAGTGTTATGTCATGTGATCTTCTAGATCACTTGCCTCCTTATTATGATCATTTTGATCATTTGCTCATCTTCTTTATCAAGAAGTTGATTTGAAACCGATCTATACGCCTTAAGCGTACCACAGATTTGTCCTTCTAGGTCTTAATAGGAGCATTTGCAATGAGAATATAGTTACTTTCTTTGGGTCAGCAAATGCGTCTGGCATGCTTTGCAATATATTGCAGATGAATTATATTTTTATGAACCTCAAGTTCATATTATCTTATTCGAGGATCTAGATGTACAAATGATAATTCATTCCACGTAACTTTTTCTCAACTGTTTATCATGTACCCCCCCCCCCCCCCCCATGTTAGAAAAACTAACTTGTTACCTCAACTTTGAGAATCCACCTTTGTGCGTTATGGTGTTAATCAAAATATACATCGCACATCAATAATAATAAGATGGAATTATTAGGTTCCTGACCCTGAACCACTTGTGAGGGGAGAAAATAATATACTTTGGTATATAACGTATATCAAACTGATATACAAAATTTTATTCTCATAAGCAATAGTTTAGCTATTAAGTGGAGGCACTCAATAAATCATTTTGCTAAATCAACTGTGATGTAAACCAACTTATGAAGATGAACTTCTTGAATAGAAAATCTGGAAATTATGCTCGAAATTAAATTATTAAGCAAGTTACCTCGCAAAATACCATGTTGCGGGTTATTAATAATCGTACATGTAACCATCTCATAGATGCATCTTATGTGGTATACATGGCAGGTGAATGGGCAAATATTCACCTTTGATATTTCCAGCATTCATGGGATTCAATCCCAATTTTAGTTGGTATATTAATTAATGAGAACAACCAACATAAGAGAATTCGTAAAGAACTTTCTAGTTCTTTAATATTTACCCATGTGAATTCTCTTTTATTTTTGCACATCATACTTAAATTAATATGGGTAAACCAACTATGCCAACTGAATAAATTATCAATATTGATAAACTTCAGATTTACACCATGACGTGTGCAATTATCAATAAACTCCAAGTTTATTATGATATGGGTTTTTATATCAATAAACTTCTCTTTATTGTGACATTCTTTTGTTTGTGTAGTACAAACTGAAGAATAAAGCGGGTAGCTTTTCACATACATATTACCCCGCTACAAGTTGTAGTAATAGAAGATATTAAATCTTTCCTTTATTTATAGTCTCAGTATGACCTACCGCTTTCGCGAATACTTTAGAAACTCAATAAGTTTCTTTGAGACTTGCTACAACACAACGTCTTATTGATAATTAATTTTCTCCAAAATAGTATAATTGGCTCTTCTAGAGCTCTCAATTAATTTTGTACAATCACATATTCATCAGTATCCATACGGTGAATATCTCTTTTAAAGAGAAAGTTATACCATTATGGTTATGGTCAAAATTATATGCAAGATATGTTTCTTGCATTAATGTTATTCTTTAATAATCACATTATCAAAATATTTTGGCGTACAATAGGTAAGTGACCAATGACCATTCATGTCATAATAATGAACATTGTTTTCTTATATCATCTCAAACCTCCTTCTAGAGGTGAGTGCGTGGTATATTCACTACCACTAGCATGTTCATATTCTTTCAAGAATGAATATGTATTCATAAATCACATGTTGTCACATTCACATCATGAATGGACCATAGTCATATGTATGTGCTTTACGAAATCTTATGTCAAATCGATGACAAACATTAACTTCATAGAGTGAAGGCTTAGTTTGAGAATCCTTATTATTCTCATTACCACGATAATGACGATTATAATTTCGTCTATTACCACGTCCACATTCATTGATACCTTTATGGTAATAATTTTGTCTTCTTTCAGACTTATTACATAGTGCTATCACATTCTCTTAAGGGAATGAGAATGGAGCAAATTCAATGCGACGGGTTTTCAATTCTTTGCCCACAATCATACCTGAATTTGATCATGGCAAGACATAGAAATTTTACCACTTCAGGTGGTTATAATTTCTTACAAACTCCATTAGAGTTATTATCAAACTTTGTTGTCTTTGCTTGTATATAAAATTAAATTATAAAATAAAAGAGAAAAATACGGTAAAATACATACCTTAAATCCAGAATTTAATCATGAAGAAAGTTCGTGGAACAATTGACAATCATTATGCTCAATCCCAAAGCTTCTACTCAATTGGTTAGAGTCTCGTGCTGATAACGTGTTATGAAACAATAAAAGAAGAAGAATAGTATTGCAGAGAAAAGTAGGGAGAGAGAATTCTTATTGATTTGGGATGATTTCAATGGAATAGAACCCTCTGTTTATAGGGAGAGAGTGACTTAGCCACCAAGTAATAAACCCTAGAATCTCTCTAAATGTCACGACCCATTTTCACAATAGGTCGTGAGGGCGCCTGACACTCTTGTCAGGCAAGCCATTGCGGAAATATTACTAAAATAATCATATTGTTTTAATTAGAATAAGTGGAATGAACACTCAACTTGAAATTTAAAACCAGGAGAGATGAATACCATAATAAAATAGTTACACAACCCTAAAATAATCGTCTACCAAAGTGTGTGCCAGAACCTGGTGTCACAAGCTATAGGCAACTAGTAGAATATACAACCCAAAAGAATACCACACTACCCTACTGTCTGGATCAGAATAGACAGAATATAACAATACAAAAGAAAGACTTCTTCGGCTGTAGATCGGCATGGAAGGAAAGCAGCTCACCGTAGAAGTCCCAAGTCTGCTCACGAATGCGCACCAGAGAAATAACCGGATCCACCTGCCTCAGACCCTGTACATTTAAGTACAGAAGCGTAGCATGAGTACATAAACAATATGCACCCAGTGAGTATCCCGCCTAATCTCGAAGAAGTAGAGACGAGAGGCCGACTTGATACTCACTAAGGTCAGATAATATTATAAATGCAAGTTTAACAATGAGAATTCTTTAATAGGCAACAGTTTACAACAAGGCATATAAGTCATATTCTCGCTAAGATTCAGATTTAATCAATTGCTTCAGTTACAATTATTAATTCCTTTCGAGTCATGGAAAACAACAGTTCTAATATCTAACACTCTCAGGCAAAGCCATATAAGCATGCGTAAATATGCCGAGGCGACGACCCGATCCAACAGAAATAAACTGTGCACTTGCCGAGGGTCGACGGCGCGCCTATGATGCATCTACTCATACCGAGGCGATCGGCCCGATCCACAAATAAGAAGATAATATCAAATATGCACACAAGGCACATCAATAGTCATTAAGGCCAAGCAAGACTTCAACAATTATGCAAGCGCGTTCTTATTCCCCGTTTAAGCCTCTAGCATATCCTAGGTGTTCAGAATACCAAGATAGTATAAAGATTTACATAAACAAGCATGGTGTGGGTCCTAAATTACCCGGACAGTTAACAGAGTAGTAGCTACGCACGGGCTCCGTCACCTAGCGCGTGCGTAACCCCCGCATTTAGCAACAATTACTCAATTATTAATCCTATGGGGACAGTTCCCTCTTACAAGGTTAGAAAGGAGACTCACCTCGCTCCAAAGCGCGCTCCCAATATCAAGAACAAGCCCAAGCTCCTAATTCAAAGTCGAACGATCGCAAACTAGTTAAAATAGGTAAGAACTAGTCAATAAAGGCTTAAAAGACCGAATTCTAACTATTTAAGTAATTTCCCAACCTTTCTCACAAGTTTCCTAAATTTCGACCCCGGGCCCATGTGCCCGGATTCCGATATTTTTCGAAGGAAATTGTTCTCTACAACCTAAGGATCATTAATATATAAATTCTAGTCCATTTCATAACAAATTTCATGCTTAAATCTTAATTTTATTAAAACCCTAGGTCTAGCTCTAACCGTTTGATTTTATCTAATTTTTAGTGTTTAATCTACCTAATATACATGTATTTAAACTAAGGATGAATGGGGATTACTTACCTTACAATGCTATGCTGAAACCTTCTCTTTGGAAGCACCAAAATCGCCCTAGTGTGGAGTGTAAAATGAAAGAATGGTGTTTGAGTTCGAATTAAATGAAGGCCATTGCCCAGCGATTTCCGCTTCTGCGGTTGATGGATCGCATCTGCGGTCCCGCATCTGCGGAACTGGGCAAGAGGGGACTGAACCGCTTCTGCGGTCTGAGGCCCGCATATGCGGAACCGCTTCTGCGGCTTGGCCCTAAAGTGACTGGACCGCATCTGCGGTCTGGGGATCGCATAAGCGGAACCGCTTCTGCGGTCCCTTGGCCGCTTCTGCGATTTTCCCCTTGGCCTATCCTTTTCGCTCTGCGGTGGCCTGATCGCATCTGTGGTCCCGCTTCTGCGGCGCAAGAACCGCAGATGCGGTTATGACAGAAGCAGCAAACCTTCAGCTACTCTTCAATTTTTCTACTTCGCTCGAACCTCGCTCGTTTGACGCTCGGGGCTCCCGAGCCCCGCCCGAACATACCGACAAGTCTGAAATCACGAGGCAGACCTACTCGAACCCTCGGATCACTCAAAACAACGCTAAATCTTGGAATCATCCCCTAAAACCAAATGAATCAAACTATTGAATCTTCAAGTTCTTAACTCTCCTCTAACGGGTCAAAACGCCCTTAAACTACTCGAATTGGCACCAAATTTTACGGGCAAGTCTTAAAAGACATTACGGACCTGTACCCAACTTCGGAACCGAAATCCGAGCCCGATACCTAGGGAATCAATGATTTCTTAGTTACTTTAATTCTTTAAAGCTTCAATTAAACAATTTTAGATAAAAATTCATTACTCGGGCTAGGGACCTCGGAATTCGATTTCGGACACACGCCTAGGTCCCATATTTTCTCACGGACCCTCAAAAATTGCCCAGTCACGAATCCGGGCCCGTTTTCCCAAAATGTTGACCGAAGTCAAACTTGGTCTTTTTAAGAAATCCTAAAGAAGCAAATGGGCATATTTTTACTCAAAACCCTTCCAATCCCCGAACCAATCGCCCCCGCAAGTCGTAAATTAGTTAAAGCAAGTACGGGGGGCTTTATTTAGGGGAACGGGGTTCTAAAAGGCAAAACGACCGATCGAGTCGTTACATTCACCACCTCTTAAACAAACGTTCGTCCTCGAATGGACATAGAAAAGTACCTGGACTACTGAATAGGTGGGGATATCTGCTCCACATGTCCTTCTCGGACTCCCAGGTCGCCTCCTCGACCGGTTGGCCCCTCCACTGGACTCTCACCGCAGAAATCTTCTTGGACCTCAGCTGGCGATCCTGCCTATCAATAATAGCAATTGGCTCCTCCTCATAGCCCAAGCTCTTATCTAGCTGAATGGTGCTGAAGTCCAACACGTGGGATAGGTCGATATGATACTTCCGAAGCATCGAAACATGAAAGTCTGGGTGAACTCCTGATAAACTAGGGGGTAAGGCAAGCTCATAAGAAACCTCCCCAACTCTCCTCAACACCTCAAAGGGGCTAATAAACCTTGGGCTCAACTTGCCCTTCTTCCCGAACCTCATGATGCCCTTCATGGGCGAGACTTTCAAGAGAACCTTCTCGCCAACCATAAATGATACATCCCCCGCCTTCTGATCCGCGTAGCTCTTTTGCCTGGATTGAGCTGTGCAAAGCCTCTCCTGAATCAACTTTACCTTATCCAAGGCATCCTGTACTAGATCTGTGCCAAGTATCTTAGCCTCACCAGGCTCAAACCACCTGATAGGAGAACGACAACGTCTCTTATATAAAGCCTCGTAGGGGGCCATCTCTATGCTGGACTGATAGCTGTTGTTGTATGCGAACTCTGCTAGAGGCAAGAACTGATCCCACTGCCCTCCAAAATCAATCACACATGCTCTAAGCATATCCTCCAAAATCTGCACCGTCCGCTCCAACTGTCCGTCGGTCTGAGGATGGAATGCTGTGCTAAGCTATACCCGAGTCCCCAACTCACTCTGCACGGCTCTCCAGAAATGGGAAGTGAACTGTGGGCCTTGTCTGATATGATGGACACCGGCACACCATGCAATCGAACTATCTCCCGAATATAAATCTGAGCATACCTCTCTGCTGTATAAGTAGTCGCCACTGGAATGAAATGGGCCGACTTGGTCAATCTATCCACGATGACCCACACGGAATCAACCTTCCGCAAAGTCCGCGGTAACCCAACTACGAAGTCCATAGTGATGTGTTCCCACTTCCACTCTGGTATGGGCATCTGTTGAAGTAGGCCACCTGGCCTCTGATGTTCATACTTGACCTGCTGGCAATTCAAACACTTAGTCACATACTTCACTATGTCTTTCTTCATCCCCCGCCACCAGAAATGTTGCCTCAAATCACGATACATCTTCTTGACTCCCGGGTGAATAGAATACCTCGAACTATGGGCCTCTTCTAGAATCCGCTCCCTTAGACCATCAACATTAGGAACACATAGACGGCCCTGGAGCCACAGCACACCATCCTCGCCAATTAAAACCTCTCTGGAACCTCCTTGAAGTACCGTCTCTCTAAGGACTGCCAAATGTGGATCATCATACTGCCGGGCCTTGATCTCCCCCAATAACGAAGACTGGGCAACCACACACGCTAGAACTCGGCTGGGCTCTGAAATGTCCAACCTCACAAGTCTGTTAGCCAAGGACTGAATGTCCAAGGCTAGTGGCCTCTCCTCTGCTGGAATGAATGCTAGGCTACCCATGCTCTCCGCCTTCCTGCTCAGGGCATCCACGACCACATTCACCTTGCCCGGATGATAAAAAATGGTGATGTCATAATCCTTCAGCAACTCAAGCCACCTGCGCTACCTCAAATTGAGATCCCTCTGCTTGAACAAATGTTGTAGGCTGCGGTGATCGGTGTAACCTCACAAAGCACCCCATAAAAATAGTGCCTCCATATCTTAAGGGATGAACAATCGCCGCCAGCTCCAGATTGTGCACGGGGTAATTTTTCTCATGAATCTTCAGCTGACGCGAGGCATATGCAATAACTCTCCCCTCCTGTATCAACACACATCCCAGACCAACGCGTGAAGCGTCGCAATACACCGAATACATCCCCGTACCGGAAGGCAATACAAGAACTGGTGCCGTAGTCAAAGCTGTCTTGAGCTTCTGGAAACTCCCCTCACAATCATCGGACCAAATGAATGGGGCACCCTTCTGAGTCAATCTAGTCAAGGGTGAGGCAATAGATGAAAAACCATGCACAAATCGCCGGTAATAACCTGCTAATCCCAGGAAACTCCTGATCTCGGTCACTGAAGTGGGACGTGGCCAACTCTGAACTGCCTCAATCTTCTTGGGATCTACCTTAATACCCTCTCCGGACACAATATTCCCCAAGAATGCCACTGACTCAAGCCAAAACTCACACTTGGAGAACTTAGCATACAGCTTCTGCTCTCGCAAGGTCTGAAGCACTACTCTCAAATGCTGCTCGTGCTCCCCCAGGCTACGCGAGTATATCAAGATGTCATCAATGAAGACGATGACGAAGGAATCAATATAAGGCCTGAATACCCTGTTCATTAGATCCATAAATGCCGCTGGCGCATTGGTCAAGCCAAAAGACATCACTAGAAACTCATAATGGCCATATCTAGTCCGGAATGGAGTCTTCGGAACATCCGAGTCACGAATCTTCAGCTGATGATATCCTGACCTCAGGTCAGTCTTAGAGAACACCCTGGCACCCCGCAGCTGGTCGAACAAATCATCAATACGAGGCAACGGGTACTTGTTCTTGATGGTGACCTTGTTCAACAGGCGGTAATCAATGCACATCCGCATGGTCCCATCCTTCTTCTTCACAAATAGCACTGGTGCTCCCCAAGGCGATATACTGGGCCTGATAAACCCCTTTGCTAACAACTCCTCTAGTTGCTCCTTCAACTCCTTCAACTCCTTAGGGGCCATACGGTACGGTGGAATGGATATAGGCTGAGTGCTTGGGGTCAAATCAATGCAGAAATCAATATCACGATCCGGAGGCATGACGGGCAGATCAGAAGGAAACATATCGGTGAACTCTCGAACTACTAGCACTGAATCAATCGTCGGAGACTCTGCAGTGACGTCTCAAACATAAGCTAGATAGGCCAAACACCCTTTCTCGACCATATGTCGAGCCTTCAAGAAAGAAATAACCCTGCTAGGCATATCAACTGTGGAACCCTTCCACTCCAATCCCGGCGATCCTGGCATAGCTAGTGCAACAGTCTTGGCATGGTAATCAAGGACGGCGTGATATGGAGATAGCCAATCCATGCCCAAGATGACCTCAAAATCGATCATGTCCAGCAACAGAAGATCAGCTCTAGTCTCGAGACCACAGAAAGTGACCACACAGGACCGGTAGATCCGATCCACAACCATAGAATCACCCACAGGTGTGGACACATGAAGAGGAACATCCAAGGGCTCAGGAGAAATAACCAGGAAGCGAGCGAACAGAGATGATACATATGAAAAGTAGACCCCGGATCAAATAATACAGAAGCATCCCTACCACCAACGAGAATAATACTTGTGATGACGGCATCTGAGGCCAATGCATCCGATCTGGCTGGAAGAGCATAGAACCTGGCTGGAGCGCCGACTGTCTGACCTCCACCTGACTGAGTATTAGCCGGCTGACCTCTCCCTGTCTGGCCTCCACCTCTAGGACGGCCTCTACCCGTCTGCCCTCCACCTCTAGGTGGCTGGGCAGCTGGTACCAGAGTTTGGGACTGCTGACCCTGCTGTACTGCCTTACCCCGAAGCCTGGGGCAAGTCCTCCTCAGATGACCCGGATCTCCACACTTGTAGCACGCTCTAGGCGCCATAGCCTGCTATCCTGGAGTCTAAGTCTGCTGACCTGAATACCCACCGGAAGGACCTGGATAGCTGGAGGACGACATAAACTCTCTGGCATGGCACTGAAATAAGGGTCAGGGGGACCATGGGGGCCTGAATGCCCACTGGAGGAACCCTGGATAGCTGGCGGGCGGTAGGAACTCTCTGGCATAACACTGAAATAAGGGCGTGCTGGAGGCCCCCGGGTAGGTGGTGGTGCTGAAACTGGTGGCCTACTAGACTGGCCCCTCCCAAACTGACCTCTGCCCCTAGCTGGGACACCCCTGAACTCACCAGAGATCCTAGATATCTTATCCTGCTGTATCTGCTCCCTACCCCTCTGGCGATATCCCTCAATCCGACGAGCAATCTCGACCACTAGCTGATACCCTGTGCCCATCTCTACCTCTCGAGCCATACTAAACCGAATCCCGGGCTGCAACCCTGCGACAAACCTTCGCACCCTCTCTGCATCTGTAGGAAGTATCATGAGTGCATGGCGGGACAACTCAGAAAACCTCGCCTCATAGTCAGTTACAGACATATGACCCTGCTCGAGCTGCTCAAACTGGTACCGCAACTCCTCCCTCTCAGAGGGCGGAATGTATCTGTCCAAGAATAACTGCACGAACTCACTCCAAATGATGGGAGGAGAACCCGCTGACCTGCCAAGAATATAGGACTGCCACCATCTACGGGCCCTGCCCTCCAGCTGAAAAGTAGTGAAGTCAATACCATGCGACTCCAATATCCTCATGTTGTGCAGTCTGTCCCTGCACCGGTCAATGAAGTCCTGGGCATCCTCATGACGCTCACCCCCGAATACCGGAGGATGAAGCCTGGTCCATCTGTCTAATAGCTTCTGTGGGTCACCATCCACAACTGGCCTGGGCTGGGGTGCCATTGCAGCAACTGGCTGAGCCCCATCTGCGGGTAGTGCGCCCGGAGTCTGATATACTGCTACTACTACAAAAAGGGCATTTGGCTGCAATTATTTAGCGGCAATAAGTCAATTGCCGCTAATATATTCTATAAGCTAAAATATATGCGGCAAATGACCATTGGCCACTAAAAATTAACCTTTTACCGGCAATTAAAATAAATTGCCATTAAAAACTATTAATCTATTAATTAACCGCTCATAGTAAACAGCAATTAATAACCTTTTTTTTATAAACTTTCCCTCCCTGCCCAAAATAAATCTTTCCCTCCAAATATTTTGCACAAAAATTAATCGATTCCCTCCAATCAGAAAAAATAGGAAAACCTATTCCTTAATTGAAGGGGATACGATTTTCCTTCATCGATTAGGATACGAATCTCTTCGATTTTCCTTCATTGAACTGGAATTTTTTTACAGAGTCTACATATAGGTCTGGGCGAGTTTTTATCGTTTCATTGAACTGGATAATTGTTGTTCTTCCCCAGCCAAAATCGTAGAATCACAGAATCGTAGAATCGCAGGTCTCCGGCCAGATTAACAGAATCGAAGGTCTCCGGCCAGTTTCTTCCCCAGATAACTGCTCTTCTTCTCTAGGTATTTTTGTTTTTTCACCCAGTAGACGCCATTAACAGTGGAGTTAGGATTGTGCTGCTCGATTATGCTCTATGTCGTTGTTAGTATTCTCTGGTTTAGTATTCAGAAATTTTATAAGTGTCGCTGATACATATTGATGTTTTCATTGAATCTACCACTAGTCGAGATATGAATTCCTCTGTACGTTTTCTGTTATTCTCGACATTGTTCATAATTTTTAAGTGTCGTCGATGCATATTGATGTTTTCATTGAATCTACCATTAGTCGAGATGTATCCTCTATATATTTTCTGTTATACTTATCATGGTGAGTCCTTTAAAGGGATGGAGAGTTGTTTCTTGTGGAGCTTGTGATTCAGTGTTAGGACAATGAGNAATTCTCATCTCCTTTGTTTGTATATCTATCCTTGTCATGAAGAATCATATTACTAGGCCTACCCTCCACTGTTAACGTCCTATTCCCCTTCTGAACATTATTACACGATCCATCACTTTCCTTTGATGCATTTACCTGATTGTGTCCTATATTAAATCCAGCATTGGGCTGAACCATTGCACTCTTTTGAGAGTGCTTATCTTGTTCATGCACTGTCCTAACCCTGTAGCAGCTGCATCATCCATAGCATCACTACCTTCTAGTTCTTGACCCTCAGTATTACCAGCTGAGACATGAAAACCTGCTGGTTTTTCCAATAGTTCAGCAGCAGCAGCAGTAGGTCGACCAAGCACCCCAGTTCACCTGCTGGTGTTACTTTGTTGATCTTGATCAGCTCTTCTATCAGCATTAGCCAAACCTGAGGCCAGTTAATGCTACGATATATTACAAATAGGGTAGCTCGTACATTACAAATGACTTTCTGTTGCAAATATGTTCATTGCCTTAGTGAAATAGCCTTGGTGAATCAGCTCTTGTAATCCTTTTGACTCTATTAGTACATTGTCCAGTCCATTACCAAGTTGCTCTATAAGATGTCATTCCACTAGTTCTCGCATTTAAAAAATTACCTGAAGCTCGCAAAATTTTAATCAAGTGCACTGCCCAGAAAATTGCAAGTACATTGTTTTTTCGATCAATTTTGCGTGTCTTCCCTCTGCTATGAGCTATCTGTTGAAGTCTTTGCATGCCTTCCATCTTGTGTTGTCCTTGTACCATGCTGCATCAAGGTTTTAGCCCATGTTCTACCCATTGTGCCCGAAATGTTATGCCAAATGATCCTTACTGCACATACTTTCCAGCATTGTTCAACTGCCCTGATTTTCCATCCATTGTTAAAACCTGGTATTATACTCGGTAGCATTATACCAGGTTCTTCTGCATTTGTATGTGTTAAGTTCCTGCTTTTAAGAATGTGTATATCACCTAGATCCAGTTAAAACGTGTTGCCTCATCAACAAGCTAAGAACTTCTCCCTTGTGCCTCGTCCACAAATGGTCTAGCATATCATGTTGTTTCCACGACCTTCTTTGTGATGTTTTGTGTTGATGATACTGATTTTTACCAGATCTGGCCTGAAGTTTTGTACCAATTGATGATACTGATTTTTTTGACATTAGCTGCATGTGAGGTCTTGGCTGCTGATTTCAGTAGCACATTCCAGTAGCACGAGATTTATTCCACTTGCCATTAGATTCGTACATCAATCCAAATTAGAGTGACTTTGAAGGCATATATACATTTATTAATTAATTGAAGATAAACACTTACATTTTGGTATACATTTAGTGTTGACCATATATACTTTTGCCATTTGATGACCTTTAAATCTTCCATTCCAGGTAATTCGGAGCCAAGAAAGGTTCGTGGGCCTACTTTACTGAAAGATGTTTGGAAACTTCCTCCGGGGAAGGTAGTTGATGTGCCGTTTAATAATCGTAACCAAGCTATTGGGGAAAAAGGTCGAAAGCTTTCTAGCTTTCTAGGAATTATTGCGAGAACTCCAGAACTAACACCTCTACATGTAGGATTGGAGAAATTTTGACAAGAAGGAAAAGAAGAAATTGGTGGATTTTGTGAGGGTATGTAGTAGTAGTAGTTTTTGTTATTATTATTATTACTACAACTATTATTATTATTATTGTTATTGTTATTATTATTATTATTATTATTATTATTGTTATATGAACGAGTTCAATCTTTTATACATGATATTTTTTTCTAAATATTGGCTTTATTATTTTAGAAGAAGTTCTGTATCCCAAGACGGGGAGAAACTTATGTCCTAAAGTCACTAGGAAAGAAATGGAAAGATTACAAGTGCGATTTAAAAGGTGAGTATCTGCCAAAATATAAGACTAAAGATGCTTTGCTGAAAAATAGACCAAGTCGCATACCGAGGGATCAATGGAGTGGTCTTGTCTCCTATTGGCTTTCAGATAAAGCTAAGGTATTAACAAATCTTTAAATCACCTCTACTTCATTATTTTCAGTGTTTTAATTTTAGTTATGCTCAATTTTTATTTATAATTTATAAGATATCATTTTAATATTTCAATGACAGAGGCGTATCCAAGCAAATAGAAACAATAGAGCCAATCAAAAGATGCCTCACAGGAGGATCCAAAAGTATTGCTACCTTGATGAATGAGCAGGTAAACTTGTAAAAATTGCTAATTATAATATTTTAAAATCCTTTTTTTCCACGCATATCTGACATCAATTTTATTGTATTAGGCTGTAAATGGGGTAGAACCTACACGAGCAGATATTTTCTTATTAACTCATAAACAACGTAAGGATGGTAGACCACTGGATGTTGAATCTGCCAATGCGATCGTAAGATTTTTTTTATTTAAATTTCTAAACTGGGGAATAGTTTAGAAAAAAACATAAAAGCGAATAAATGAATTCCAACTTGGATTTATTTATTCTGTGGTCAGGAAATGATAAATGAAAGGATGAATAATAGTGAGAGCTCTACTGATCAACCTCCTCGCAGTGTTGCTTGGGAAGGCGATGTGTATTCCCAAGTGTTCGGAAATGACAAAAGTGGGCATGTTCGTGGTTTAGGACTTGGTCCAACTCCTTCTGTGCTATGGGGTAGTAGATCTTCCTTAGGAAATATTGTTGCAGAGGATTCCTCTAATGAGGCCGTACAAAGGTTAACACAGGAGATAACCGAGTTAAAGGATAAACACAATGAAGAAATGAATCTGATGAAACAAAATCAGGAAAAGATGCAATCAGAATTACTCCAAATGAGACAATTGGTGCGCAAATATGTTTCTAATGAATCTACGCCTCAAAATATCAATGGCACCTCAAGTGAACAGGTAACTCGATTTTCAGAAGTTATAGGCATTCTTAATGAAGTTTCAATACTATAAAAGAACTGTAATCTAATGTGTTAATATTTATTAGGTCCTTGACGCCAACAGTGGCCATGAACGAGTACCACAAACATCAAGGATACCTAGTGTTGCTGAAAATACTTCACTGTCTCAAGGTACTACTCATCTTTATCCTTCGGTGCTACTATTTGAGTTTTCTATTGTTTGAATTTTCCTCCAATTTTTTTATCATTAGAATCCTGATTTCATGTTAACTTGCAAGAAAAGGAAACAAGATATAGTTTCGACTTACATGCTTCCATAATTCAATTGTAACTTTATCAGTGTTAGTACCATTTACATAAGAGAGCAATAGATAATGAAATAGCAGTCATGAAACTGAGGTCTTCATAGACCATTTGAAGCACCAGCATGTTCTGTAAAGTAACACACACTACAGATGACTTTCTACCGAGTATAATGCTACGATATATTACAAACAGGGTAGCTCGTACATTACAGATGACTTTCTGTTGCAAATATGTGCACTGCCTTAGTGAAATAGCCTTGGTGAATCAGCTCTTGTAATCCTTTTGACTCCATTAGTACATTATCCAGTCCATTCCCAAGTTGCTCCATAAGATGTCATTCTATAGTTCTCGCATTTAAAAAATTACCTGAAGCTCGCAAAATTTTAATCAAGTGCACTGCCCAAAAAATTGCAAGTATATTGTTTTTTCGATCAATTTTGCGTGTCTTCCCTCTGCTATGAGCTATCTGTTGAAGTATTTGCATGCCTTTCATCTTGTGTTGTCCTTGTACCATGCTGCATCAAGGTTTTAGCCCATGTTCTACCCATTGTGCCCGAAATGTTATGCCAAATGATCCTTACTGCACATACTTTCCAGCATTGTTCAACTGCCCTGATTTTCCATCCATGTTCGTGTGCCTGCCTTGTGAATCCTGTTGAGATCTTTGCATGTTTTGGCTTCTGAGCTGTTCTATTAGGGTGCTGCATTGAGATTTCCTGCAAAAAAAAACCATGTTAGTAAAAAATAACATCACCATGCCCGCGTCCATAAGGATTTGCGCATGGCAATTGGCTGAGTGATTTCCTTTAGAAACAAGGTCTTCTGCCTTGATCTTTGCCTGATTCCCTGTATGTGCTGTTGGTCTACGCGAGTGCAGTGGATTTTTGATGCACGATCCATTACTTCCACACGTCTGCTTACTGATTTTTGCTACGCACCAGTGTTGTACATTGTTGAACCAGTACATTTTGGTGATGTGTGCGTGTGATTTCCTTTGTTGCTCTGAGTGATTTCCTTTCCTGTGCCTTAGAGGTGTTGATCTTCATTTGTGTATCTTCCCATAACACCTCATTTGTTCCTGAATTTGTTAGCCAAAAGTATCTGCTTAACACAAAAAATCTGGGCAGTATCATACCCCTCCTCGCTTCTATGCTTATGCCTATCTTCAATTCCCTTCCAGCACTTGAGAACCATCTGCTTCTAGTTCAGTATGCACCTGAGAACCATCTGCTTCCGTTTCTTGTTTGTATTTTTCTTCCTACTTGTTTTGGTAGCATGAATCCCTTGAGTATCTTGTTCAAGATCACGCAGTTGGTAGTGTCTGTCTATTGTTGAAGTTCTGACTACTGTCTACTGAGAACTTGAGGAGTTGACTCAAGTTTGAGACTGCTTTAGTGATTGAGATTTTTGGTCTCAAGTATGTTGTGAACTGAAATTTGAGCTTGATTTTCTGAGTACTTGAAGTGTGTCTCAAACTGTCAACTATTGCGAGTCAACTAGTTTATGCTTCCTTTTGTGACCAGCATCAGCAGTAACAACTGTTTGTGCACCAGCATCAGCAGTAACAACTGCTTGATGGTTGTTGTTCTGTTAATAGCAATGTTTTTTCTGTTTATGAATCGTCACAGTGATGGAATTTTGAAGATGTTTTTCCGCATTGTATTTTATCTTCTGATACAATTATTTTATTATTTCAGGTCATACAGTTTGATGCTCGATAATTCAGCTGGTGGAAGATTTCATAATGATGAAAAGTTGCGAAAATCGTTTGAAGACTATCATTCGTTTGGATTAGTTATATAATGACATTAGCTATTTAGTTCAAACAATATAAGTTTAGTTATTGTGACATCAATATTTTTGATTGGTGCTTCCTTTAATTTGTTAAGATTTAATGAGATATATATTTCTTTTAAATTAATATTAATTTATTTACTTATTTGGGTCATATTTTGGATAATGTAGTAACTACTATTAATGGTGGCTACAATATTGCTATTAGCGCTTGTGACTTTTAGCGCTAATTTAGTTGGATATACCAGCTATATAAATGGACGATAAACGGGCGAATTAAGATGTTTTTCAAGGGATATTGCAGTTGTTATAATTGCTGTAAAATAATTGCCGTTAAAAATATTGACTTTTAGCGGCAATTTAGTTAATCATATTAGCCACTAAAATGGCAAACTAATATGTTTTCAGAAGGGATACTATGTCCATTTTAATTGCCACAAAATAATTGCCGTTAAAGATGCGAACATTTAGCGGCAATTATTTTGAATTTAGCGGCTATAAAAATGGATGCTAAAGGAGTATAATTATTCGATTTAGTAGCCATAATAATTGCCGTTAATGATGTGAACTTTTAGCGGCAATTATTTTGAATTTAGTAGCTATAAAAAATGGTTGCTAAAGCAGTATAATTAGCCGTTATGGATTAGATTTAGTAGCCATTATAATTATCGCAAACAATTATCGTTAAAGATGATAATCTTTAGCGGCAATAAACCATACCTTTTAATAGCTTTTGTGACAATAGTCGCTAAAGGCTTTAGCGACCCCAACATCAGCGGCTAAACACCAATGGCCGGTAAAAGCTATAGCGGCTATTGTTATTGCCGCTAAAACCGTTTTTAATTGCCGCTAAACACCCTTTTTGTTGTAGTGTGCCGCTGTATGGCCTGCAGCCTGAGCAGTAGGGGTCTGGGCTCCCCCTCCTGCTTGTGAAGTGGCTGGGTCTGCTGGAAATAAGCCAGCCTGAGTCATAGTGTCCATGAACCATAGCATGCGGCCCAAGACCTCCTGAAATTCCGGCGCTGTCATGAATTCCGCCGGGGTAGGCTCAGCTGCGGGCACCTCGCCCTGCTCCTCAATAATGGGTTCCTCCACTGGATCTGCTGGTGGTGCAACTGGAACAGCTCTAGGACGCCCTCGTCCCCTACCACGGGCCGGTGCCCTCCCTCGACCTCTACCTCGGCCTCTAGCAACGGGGGAGCAGCTCCTCCCGGGTCTGGAACATCAGCAGTACGAGTTCTCACCATCTGTGAGAGAATAGAAGAGGGAAATTTAGTACTCTAAGCACTGCACGACAGGAAATGAATAAAGAGTAGTCTTTCCTAATACCCTACAGCCTCTCGAAGATAAATACAGGCGTCTCCGTACCGATCAACAAGACTCTATCAGGTTTGCCCATAACTCATGAGACCTACGTGAACCTAGTGCTCTGATACCATGTTGTCACGACCCATTTTCACAATAGGTCGTGAGGGCGCCTGACACTCTTGTCAGGCAAGCTATTGCGAAAATATTACTAAAATAATCATATCATTTTTAATTAGAATAAGTGGAATAAACACTTAACTTGAAATTTAAAACCAGGATAGATGAATACCATAATAAAATAGTTACACAACCCCAAAATAATCGTCTACCAAAGTGTGTGCCAGAACCTAGTGTCACAAGCTATAGGCAACTAGTAGAATATATAACCCAAAAGAATACCACACTACCCTACTGTCTGGATCAGAATAGACAGAATATAACAATACAAAAGAAAGACTTCTTCGGCTGCGGATCGACATGGAAGGAAAGCAGCTCACCGTAGAAGTCCCAAGTCTGCTCACGAATGCGCACCAGAGAAATAACCGGATCCACCTGCCTCAGACCCTGTACATTTAAGTACAGAAGCGTAGCATGAGTACATAAACAATATGCACCCAGTGAGTATCCCGCCTAATCTCGAAGAAGTAGAGACGAGAGGTCGACTTGATACTCACTAAGGTCAGATAATATTATAAATGCAAGTTTAACAATGAGAATTCTTTAATAGGCAACAGATTACAACAAGGCATATAAGTCATATTCTTGCTAAGATTCAGATTTAATCAATTACTTCAGTTACAATTATTAATTCCTTTCGAGTCATGGAACAGTTCTAATATCTAACACTCTCAGGCAAAGCCATATAAGCATGCGCAAATATGCCGAGGCGACGGCCCGATCCAACAAAAATAAAATGTGCACTTGCCGAGGGTCGACGGCGCGCCTATAGATGCATCTATTCATACCGAGGCGATCGGCCCGATCCACAAATAAGAAGATAATATCAAGTATGCCTACAAGGCACATCAATAGTCATTAAGGCCAAGCAAGACTTCAATTATTCAATTATTAATCCTATGGGGACAGTTCCCTCTAACAAGGTTAGAAAGGAGACTCACCTCGCTCCAAAGCGCGCTCCCAATATCAAGAACAAGCCCAAGCTCCTATTCGAAGCCGAACGATCGCAAACTAGTTAAAATAGGTAAGAACTAGTCAATAAAGGCTTAAAAGACCGAATTCTAACTATTTGAGTAATTTCCCAACCTTTCTCACAAGTTTCCTAAATTTCGACCCCGGGCCCACGTGCCCGGATTCCGATATTTTTCGTAGAAAATTGTTCTCTACAACCTAAGGATCATTAATATATAAATTCTAGTCCATTTCATAACAAATTTCATGCTTAAATCTTAATTTTATTAAAACCCTAGGTCTAGCTCTAACCGTTTGATTTTATCTAATTTTTAGTGTTTAATCTACCTAATATACATGTATTTAAACTAAGGATGAATGGGGATTACTTACCTTACAATGCTATGCTGAAACCTTCTCTTTAGAAGCACCAAAATCGCCCTAGTGTGGAGTGTAAAATGAAAGAATGGTGTTTGAGTTCGAATTAAATGAAGGCCACTGCCCAGCGATTTCCGCTTCTGCGGTTGATGGATCGCATCTGCGGTCCCGCATCTGCGAAGATGGGGCCGCATCTGCGGACTAGGCAAGAGGGGACTGGACCGCTTCTGCGGTCTGAGGCCCGCATATGCGGAACCGCTTCTGCGACTTGGCCCTAAAGTGACTGGACGCATCTGCGGTCTGGGGATCGCATAAGCGGAACCGCTTCTGCGGTCCCTTGGCCGCTTCTACGATATTCCCCTTGGCCTGTCCTTTTCGCTTCTGCGGTGGCCTGACCGCATCTGCGGTCCCGCTTCTGCGGCGCAAGAACCGCATATGCTGTTATGACAGAAGCAGCAAACCTTCAGCTACTCTTCAATTTTTCTACTTCGCTCGAACCTCGCTCGGGGCTCCCGAGCCCCGCCCGAACATACCTACAAGTCTGAAATCACGAGGCGGACCTACTCGAACCCTCAGACCACTCAAAACAACGCTAAATCTTGGAATCATCCCCTAAAACCAAATGAATCAAACTATTGAATCTTCAAGTTCTTAACTCTCCTCTAACGGGTCAAAACGCCCTTAATCTACTTGGATTGACACCAAATTTTATGGGCAAGTCTTAAAAGACATTACGGACCTGTACCCAGCTTCGGAACCGGAATCAGAGCCCGATACCTAGGGAATCAATGATTTCTTAGTTTCTTTAATTCTTTAAAGCTTCAATTAAATAATTTTACATAAAAATTCATTACTCGGGCTAGGGACCTCGGAATTCGATTCCGGACATAAGCCCAGGTCCCATATTTTCCCACGGACCCTCAGAAATTGCCCAATCACGAATCCGGGCCCGTTTTCCCAAAATGTTGACTGAAGTCAAACTTTGTATTTTTCAGAAATCCTAAAGAAGCAAATGGGCATATTTTTACTCAAAACCCTTCCAATCCCCGAACCAATCGGCCCTGCAAGTCGTAAATTAGTTAAAGAAAGTACGGGAGGCTTTATTTAGGGGAACGGGGTTCTAAAAGGCAAAACGACCGGTCGGGTCGTTACACGAAATATAGACATTTACCATAAATAAAATTCTATTTATAACATTTTTCTTTTTGTTCTTTTTTTTGCACGTATAACTTTTAAAAATCTCTCTATAACGGCCTCGTTTGTTCCGAATATTTTTGGATATTATAGAGAAGTGATGTTATAGAGAACATATATTATAACATAAAATGAAAATTGATTCCGAAAAAAGCTTGACTTTTATAATGAAGTGTTGTTATATAGGAATGCTGTTATAGAAATATTACGATTTTCCAAGATAATTTCATTCCTCAGCGTACCTAATGAAAATAATGTAATTTTGTTTGGGGTTGGGGGGGGGGGGATCAGATTTATTTAATTAAGGACAGGACCGTTCTAAATTAAAAAGGGAATCCAAAAAAATAAATCAACCATAATTTTATCATACTATACTATATATATACTACATAGTTGTAGTAGGTTAGCAATGTATGCATATTTAGTTTTCCTAAAGTGCCCTTACTTTTCTTTTTGATATACGGTTTTTTGTCTTTTCATCTAAAAATTCCCCCAATTCAATTGCCATCTATTAACTTCCCAATCAGAACCCTCCTCCGATCTCTTCGTCGTTCTATCATAACTGCTAATATGATGCCAGCAGAGAGCAGAGTTGTTTAACAACTCGAGCTTTATTTTTATTTTTCCAGTTTAGTTTTGAAAGCTCAAACTAAATTATCAGTGCATTCCTCCCAAGTATCTTAATTTCTTCTAAATATCATAAAGTTATTTTTTAGATCTGTAGTACGTTCACCCATTTTGGACTCGAGCAGTAGAGAACATAATTTTACATATCTTTATTTTTATTTGTAACAAATTAAAGAGTAAAGTAAAAAAAAAAAAAGAAAAAAAAAAGCAAAAGTAGAGGAAGAGAATTTCATCAAAAAACGTGAGTGAAAGATTTTGGTTAAGGGTTTAATGAAATTGGTAATGGTGTTACTGCATTGGTACGAAAAAATTAAGAAAAAAATAGGAATGGTAGAGATGAACCATGGATGTCTGCTTCGTCTCTTTTACCGCAGAGGTTATACAAAGTTTTGGGTGATTTGTGATAATAAGGGGAGGCAAATCAATTGAGGTTTTTTTGCCAAACTGACAAAAATGTCCCTGATTTTAATTTGAGGTATAAAAAAAGTAAGGGTACTTTAGGAAAACTAAATATGCATACATTGCTAACCTACTACAACTATGTAGTATATTAGCAAAACTCATATATGCATACATTGTTTTTACCCAGGCAATTTTTTGTTTTCTCAAGCCAACGCGGTAAGTGTTTACTTTTTTTCTTATTGGTTGTAATTGTGTTTAGTGTCTCCCCTCTTTTTCTTGATTAGTACTTGGTTCAAAGTTTTTATTCATAATAATTATTTTGCAGTTCAGATGTCACAAAGAGGTCCAAGTTGCACCTATTAAAATTATGCTTTGATCCATGTATTTCAAGAATGAACCACTCGAATGATATACTTACTAATGAATGTTTAGAAAATTTAGATTCCCTGACCCTATTTTGGATATTATTTTGTTTACGATTCATTCTTCTTCAAGGAAGATGAGCCCTTCAACTTTAGAACTCCTATCCTATGGTTTTGCTGCTAAAAATGTGTTCTCTCTTTATTTTTTATTGTCTTTGTCTGTACATATTTTATGGGATCTTGAGGCGTGATAACTAATTAATCTTGTACCCAAAAAAAAAAGATTACTCTTTTATGTATTTTATATATATAGTTCAATCAAATATTTTAAAGATATATTTTAATTATTTTTAAATATACATGGGATACATGTGCAATGCACGTGTGCAGAAACTAGTTTGTAAAAAAATCTAAGTACTTAACAAGAATTGGTACTTTATATGCGACTACTTATTCTAATAATAGTAGTTTTAAAATCCTAAAATTTTATTTTCTAATGAGCTAAAAAAATAATCAAATTGGTCCTTTGTTTAACCAACAAATAAATTTATCAATTTGTATGTTAGTATGAAATATGAAGTAGGCGTTTGTGTATTGGTAAAAATAAACATTACACGTGGATTTATATATGTGGCTGATGTGGCAAGATACGCGGATCACTAAGAAAGCAACAGCTGGAGAGATGCATTATAAGAGGCACGAGTCGTAATAGGTACGAGCAAATCACCCACGAGATAAAAGGGGTATGGTCGCTCGAGTCTGAATTGCTAATGAAGAGATACCGGCAGAATGAATCAAGACAGTAAAGAAGGAAGATTCATGAATCGTCAATTAATGTGAATGAATGATCATAGACGTTACAGAATCTTCATGAACAGTTACGATTGCCAATTATAACGTCTCATTAATATCATTAATGTTCATAATGATTCAGTCATAAAAGGGAAGAAACGCTATACTTATAGATTCCTATATAAGGGGAGGGAATTTCACTTGTAAAGGCATATTCTGATTATTATTGGAATATAATTACTTTCTTTTGCTTTCTATTGATTACTTTGTTATTTCACATTCTAATTTCTTTTCTTATCACTGAGAGAATATAGAAATTCTTGATTATCAGTAGCCCGAGTACTTCTAAAAATAAGCTTTGACCGAAGTACACATTTTTTGGTTAAACAAATTGGTTCCGTTACCGGAAAACTGATAATCTTTTCACTTTTCAAATTCATCTTTCTGTCAAACAATCACGTCGACTGCCAACGACAACAACCGACAAAATCAACTGAACCAACAGAATCAGCAAGGGGATGAAACTCCAATCCCTTCACCCCAAAATTCTCCTCAACACTCCCGAGAAGGGTCACCTGATAAATTAACATCACATATGAATGACCAACAAGGGGAGGATCAAACTGCTGAAGATGCATTGAAGCAACTAATTGCAGACGACGTCAACAATGCTCTTCAAGCTTTCGTTAGTGGATTACCAACTGTACCACCAACTCCACCTCCAAATAACACCGCAACCATAGAGAACCCACGCTCAGGGCTTGCCAATTGAGGCAGTGGAGGAACTCCCAACGAATCTCGCGATGGAAGGTCAGGTATCCAGATCCAGGTTCCTCTGCTTAGCCATGCTATCAGTGAGGCGAGGCGATCTCAGAGACTTCAAGGTATATCTGCCGCGTCTGCAGACCTAGAAGTCCCTCTCTATTCTCCCTTTCAGCAATATACTTCTTTTATGTACTTTGTTTAGACTTCTGGAGTCAGAACACTATATATTTCTCTAGCTTGTGATTCATGAGATTTCGGGTTTTGCGAGTGTTTTGTTCAGTTTGAAAGAGTGTTATTGTATATGCCGAGTGGCATTATAACCTTCTTTATTATATTACCCGTAAATTGCTAGTTTTGTATCTTTTAATTCTTTTTCCGCTTAGGCTTACCTAGTCGTAGGGACTAGGTGCCGTCACGACAGTTCATGGAGGGAGAACTTGGGTCGTGACAAGTTGGTATCAGAGCTCTAGGTTCATAGGAGTCATGAATCACAAGCCGATTTATTAGATTCTTGCGGATCGGTACGGAGACGTCTGTACTTATCTACGAGAGGCTATGTAACTGTTAGAAAAATTCCACTTCATTTGATTTCCTTGTCATGCGAGATTTTGATATCAAATTCTAAACCTCTGTCTTCTATTCTCTCACAGATGGTGAGGACACGTGCCACCGGAGAAGACCAGACACCCGTGCCCCCTGCTAGAGCCATCAGAGGTCGGGGCCGGGGTAGAGGCCGAGGATGCGCACGAGGTGCAGCTAGAGCACCCGCGCGAGCTGCTACAAAAGAGCCACCAGCAGCTCCAACGACTTGACCAAGCAAGAAATTGAGTCGGTGCTGGTCAAAAAATTTGGCGAAACAGTCACAAAAGGAGCACTTACATGGTATTCTCTTTTACCAGAAAATTCTATTGATTCTTTTGCTGAGCTTGCAGATTCATTTATAAAAGCACATTCGAGATCTCAAAAGGTTGAAAAAAGAATGGAAGACATCTTTAAAATAAAACAAGGAGATACGGAGCTACTCAGGGAATTTGTGGATAGATTCCAGCGTGAAAGGATGATGTTACCACGTGTACCTGATAATTGGGCGGCTATGGCATTTGCAAGTAACCTAAATGAAAAAAGCTCACACGCCACGAGGAGACTCAAATAAAGTTTACGAGAATTCCTTGCAACAACTTGGAATGATGTTTACAACAGGTATAGCACGAAGCTGCGGATAGAAGAAGATACTATCACTCAGTCACGGGGAGATGAAAGAACAAGTTCGAGGCGACCAGAAACTGAAAAAAAAGGGTTCGGTAAGAACAGGTACGAACCTTACATGGGACCAGCCGGAAGGGATTCACGTTCAAAACAAGAGAACCCGAGGTACGGTTCCAGATCAAGGGATAGAGATGCGGGTTCATCATCCAAGTTTAGAAAGGAGAGAGATAGGGGGACAGCGACATTAGTATAAAAGCAAAGATTGGTGATTATAGTTTCAATGTTAGCACATCTGAATTGGTAGCTTTTTTGAGAAGTATGGGAGATAAGGTGCGGTGGCCAAAAGAAATGACATCGAACCCTAGCAGAAGAAACCCTGATTTCCGATGCGAGTTTCATAATGATCACGGTCACAAAACAGTAGAGTGCAGATTGCAACAAGGTGAATTAGAGAACTTGTTAAAACAAGGTTATTTAACCGACTTGTTTAGTGAGAAGGGTACGTAAGAATATATGAAGAATAGACAGGAGCCACCAAAACCTCCGTCACCAAAAAGAACGGTTAACGTGATAAATGGAGGAGAGGAGGTCAACAGTGTGACATATACGGCTACAAAAAAGGTGTCAAAAGTCACAGTTACCCACGGAAAGCGAGTTCGTCAAGTTTTGGGAGAAGACAATATAACATTTGATGATGCAGACGCAGATGGCGCGATGATCCCACACAATGATGCACTGTAATATCTTTACTTGTACATGATACTAATGTGAAATGAGTTTTGATTGATCCAGGTAGCTTTGTAAATATCATTCTTTTAAGAGTGGTAAATGAGATGCAAGCTGATGACAAATTGGTACCCAAAGCACGTACCTTATCTGGATTTGACAATTCAAGCGTTGTTACTAAAAGGGAGATAGTGGTCACCACATTCGCAGAAGGAGTAGTCAAAGATACGAAATTTCAAGTGATAAATATGGACATGGCGTACAATATGATCCTCGGCAGACCTTGGATTCACGAGATGGATGTTGTTCCGTCTACTTTACATCAGGTTATTAAGTTCCCTTCCCAATGGGGAATTAGACAAATCCGTGGTGATCAACAGGCTTCTAGAAGTATCAATTCAATGGCAGATTCAAGCATAAAAGATGACGTAAGATGACGTTGCAGATGTAAATAGCAATTACAAAATTCAGTTGAGGGTTTAACAACACAAACCTCAACTAGAGATGGACAAACGGATGTAGACTCAAGGCTCGATACTATTCAAGATCCAGAAAAGAACGAAAATATCAAAACAACAATTGAGGAACTCAAAGTTGTGATGCTGTTTATACATTGGCCGGACAGAAAAGTTTACATCGGAACCAACCTGAGCTCAGAGATGAAAGGCAACTTAATTGAATTCTTAAAAGATAACGCAGATTGCTTTGCTTGGTCGCATTCAGATATGACAGGTATACCACCAGAGGTGATGACCCATAAGCTGAATGAAGATCCAACATACCCACATGTCAAACAGAAGAAAAGGAAGCAAGGATCCTTCAAAAACCAGGTGATTCAGGATGAGGTGCAAAAGCTTTTTAAAATCGGGTCTATCCGAGAGGTAAAATATCATAATTGGCTAGCTAATACTGTAGTGATGCCCAAAAAGAATGGTAATTGGCGAGTTTGTGTAGAATATACTGACTTGAATAAAGCTTTCCCTAAAGATTCTTTTCCTTTACCACACATAGATCAACTAATTGATGTTACTGCAGGACATGAATTGTTGAGTTTTTTAGATGCCTACTCAGGATATAATCAAATAAAAATGGATCCTTTAGATGAGGAAAAAACTTCCTTTATTACAGACAGGGGGACTTACTGTTATGAAGTCATGCCTTTCGGCCTAAAAAATGCTGGAGCCACATACCAGAGGTTAGTAACGAAGATGTTTCAAGAACATCTGGGAAAAACCATGGAAGTCTATATTGATGACATGCTAGTCAAGGCAACACAGGTGGGGGATCACATCCAACATTTGTCAGATACATTTCAGATTCTCCGCAAATTCAATATGAAGTTAAATCCCGAAAAATGTGCATTTGGCGTGTCTTCAGGTAAGTTTTTACGCTTCCTTGTTTCTAACCGAAGAATTGAAGTAAATCCAGCACAGAATAAAGCCATTGAAGAAATACCAGATATACTTACGAGCAAAAAAGAGGTGCAGAGATTAACGGGTAGGATAGCAGCATTGGGAAGGTTTATTTCTAAATTTCGGAGAAAAGTTTTAAGTTCTTTTCAGTGTTAAAAAAGCAAAGCCAATTTGAGTGGACTGAGGAATGCCAACAAGCACTCAAAAATCTAAAAACATACTTGTGAAACCCACCGTTGCTGGCTAAATCGAAGGATGGAGAAAGGCTACTCATCTACCTCACTGTGTCAGAAATGGCGGTAAGTGCAGTATTAGTTCGAGAAGACAAAGGTAAACAATCCCCAATTTATTATGTTATTAAGTCCTTAGTGGATGCTGAAACTCGATATCCTCATTTAGAAAAACTTGCTTTAGAATTAATAATGACATCTAGAAAGTTGAGGCCTTATTTTCAATTCACCCTATCTCTGTAGTGACCGCTTACCCCTTACAAAATATATTGCATAAGCAAGAATTATCAGGCAGATTAGCCAAGTGGGCTATAGAACTAAGTGAATATGATATCACATATCAACCTAGAACTGCGATAAAATCATAGCTTTTAGCGGATTTCGTGGCAGACTTCAGCCCAGGAATAGTAACAGAAGCAGAAAAGGAACTGCAGGTATTCAACGGGTCTAATCCAAAAACTTGGACCCTATTTACGGATGGCTCCTCAAATATTAAAGGAACGGGTTTAGGCATTGTTCTAATCCCACCTTCGGGAGAAACTATAAGGCAAGCCATAAAGTTCCATCCCATTACTAACAATGAAGCATAATATGAAGCTGTAATTGCAGGTCTAGAATTGGCACGAGAGCTCGGAATAGAGCATGTTGTAATCAAGAGTGACTCGCAGCTTGTAGTTAATCAAATGCTGGGGACTTATATAGCTAGAGAGGCGAGGATGCAGCAATATTTGGAAAAGGCACGAGATTTAATCAGACAATTCCCATCTTAGAAAATTGTGCAAATACCCAGGGAGGAAAGTGTTGAAGCAGACGCGCTGGCTAATCTTGCATCCGCTGCAGAAGTGACAAATGAAGAAAAGCTTCCGTGATACATTTGTTTAACTTGGGATTGGAGAAACGAGATCGTTATTTTTTTGCAGTACGGGATTCTACCTGAAGATAAGAAAAAGGCTCAGGCACTTCGACGAAAAGATGCTCGTTATTGTTTGGATCGAGGCAAATTATATCGAAAGATGTTCGGTGGACCTTTAGCAAGGTGTCTTGGACCTTCTCAAATAGAGTATGTGATGAGAGAAGTAGGGGTGGGCATCGGTCGGTTCGGCTCGGTTTTGTAGAAGTTCGGTTCGGTTTATTCGGTTTTCGGTTTGTGATTTTAATAACCAAATCAAACCAAAGTATTTACGGTTCGGTGCGGTTTTTTCAAAATTCGGTTCGGTTATTTCCGATTTATATTTTCGGTTTCAAACGGTTGTAGATGCGTAGGAAAGCGGTTTCAAGGAGACGTATAACTTTTATAATTAGCTTGCATAATGCGCACGCTTTACTTGAAAATAGAAGTGCTGCCAACATCAAATAAGCAGATCTGACAGATGCACGAGAAGTATGGATATATATATATATTTTACTTATATATTAGCAAGCATAGTAATGAGTTTGTTGAGGAAGACATTGAAAAGGACCTTGATATGGTACGAAATCAATGTGGTGTTATTAATCTTGAATTGACTTCCCCCATAAGGCCATAACAAACGCACATCACGTCTGGTTGTATATGTTAGAAAATATGGCTGACATTCTGTGTTGTGTTGTAGTAATAAAGAAAGATGGCTGACACTTTTGACGGTATTTCACTATATAGTGATAGAGAAAATGGGTGTTAGTCTACCTATATTATACTGGAGAAAAACGGCTAATACATTGCAATTTATTCTAATAATGAAAAAAGGCTTACGCATTGACAATTTATATTTAATATAGTAGAGAGCAATGGTTGATACAGTAATTGCTTTCCATGTTATGGAAAAACTCAAACTTATCTAGCTAACTTTAATCTGTCTTTCCACTCTGTAAATCCTCAGTACTGGAGAAAACAGAAAAACAAAATTATCATTGTGACAAAAAACTTGGAGTAAATCGTAGCCTATGACATGAAATCAGTAGACTATTATACCCAAAAGTTCGGTTTTTCGGTTTAACCGAAAACCGAAACACAAAAACCGTAAACCGCACCGAAAAACCGAAAATTAATAATTTTAAAACCGTGAACCGACCGAAAGACCGATTAAACCGAAACCGAAAAACCGAAATTCACGGTTCGGCCGATTTTTTCGGTTCGGTCGGTATTATGCCCACCCCTAGAGAGAAGTACATGAGGGACACTGTGGAAATCACGCAAGAGGAAGATACTTGGTAAAAACTCTACTTAGAGTAGGATATTATTGGCCAAAAATGGAAGAAGATGCAGAAAGCTTTGTGGCCAAATGTGATAAATGCCAACGATATGGTAACAATATGCATCACTCAGCAGAGTTATTACATCCGGTTATTGCACTATGGCCTTTTATGAAGTGGGGGATGGATATCGTGGGTCCGCTACCCAAACCAAAGGAAAGGAATGATTTTTACTAGTACTAACCGATTATTTTACAAACTGGGTAGAAGCAGGTGCCTCAAATAGGTGCGGGAAAAAGAAGTCAGGGACTTCATTTGGCGAAATATCATATGCCGATTTGGAGTTCCAAAAGAAATCGTGTGTGATAACGGCCCGCAATTTATGGGCGCAAAAATCACGGAATTCTTTCAAAGTTGGCATATTAAGAGGATAACTTCTACACCTTATCATCCTATGGCTAATGGACAAGCTGAATTAATAAACAAGGTTATTATTAATAACTTGAAGAAAAGATTAGAGGAGTCAAAAGGTAAGTGGCCAGAAGTGTTACCAGGAGTCTTATGGGCTTACCGAACAACAACAAAAACAGGTACGTGACAGACTCCATTCTCACCTGTGTATGGTGCCGAAGCCTTAATTCTAGTTGAAATAGGAGAACCAAGTACGAGGTACATACAAGCAACCGAAGAATTAAATGAGGAAGAGATGCGAGTAAATCTCGATTTGCTTGAAGAAAGAAGAGAAACAACTTTAATAAGGATGGCAGCGCAGAAGTAAATTCTCAAGCGATATTACAATCGGAAAGCTCATCTTAGGTACTTCAAGATTGGGGACTTCGTACTCAAAAAAGTTTTTCAATCATCAAAAGCGGCCAATGCAGGAAAATTGAGCCCAAATTGGGAAGGACCTTACAAGATTCGAGGTATTGCTGGAAAGGGCGCATATGAATTGGAAACAATGGACGGTAAAGTACTCTCATCAAGAATGCTGTTCATTTGAAGGAGTATTAATTCTGAAAGGGAAAACCCCCGGTCAGGAATCGTTTATGCAAGGTTAAGATTTATTATTTTTTAATTATACTAACCATTTTAGATGATAAGCACAAAAAGCTAGCCCACACCAAATGATGATTTTAGACCTAAAAGACACGAGATGCAAAATCATCCCCGGTATGGGTTACAACCTTTCTGATAGAAATAAAAGGGTTAAGCAGTCATCATCTAAAAAATATATATACCTCCGAGTTCCGTATGTTTTTCCTTTTCAGGAAATGGACTACATGGAAGGAATAATCAAGTGCTCGAGATTTCATACTTTAAAGCTTTAACACTTGGGGGACTATATATATGGAAGGCAAAGAAGACTAGAAAAGTCAGAATTCGAGTCAAGCTGAGGCAATCTACCCAACAAATCGAAAGTTAAAAGCAAATCAAGAGCCAAAAACACAAGCCTGATTCAAAAACCTATGATGAAGTATACACTCGCAGATGTAAATTACAAAATCTTACGAGTATCTAGGATAAAGGCAATATTTAGTCGTGGGTTGTAAGATATACCCTTGAATTTCGTAAAATCTGTTATAAAGAAAACAGTTATGAAAGAGTTGTAGATGTTATTTGAATACATGCAAAGTATACAATTTGAAAGTTCAAGAATACAAAACTTCCTCAAATTATTCAAAGAAATATGTATGTTCCTACTTCTTCTTTTGTATGTTTACACCAATATAAAGTTGAGATGTCTTCTTCATTAAGTGACGTTTATAAAAGGGCCCTCTTTTACAATTCGTGCTTATTCAAAAAGGCCACGAAGCATTGAAGCATTTTTAATGAAAAGTTAAATAACAAAGGGTGAAACAAAAACCCAAACATTAAAATAGGCAGAAAATAAAGCCGGAATTTATATATCAAACTTTGCAAACATAAGGCAAATAAGAGAGTAGAACAGAAATTCAAAATAAGATATTATAAGAGTTGGACAAAAACTCGAAAAGTAATATTATATAAACTTGGTTAAAACTAAGTATAAACTTAGTTCCAACCTAACTATTTGATACAAAAACCCCAAAACAGACCAGGGGTAAAACTTTTCAATCATTGCTAAACCCAAAATGGACCAGGGGTAGACTTCCAAACATTCCACCAATTAAAAAAATAAAAAAAATAAACTTTTCAATCAAACTTTCACTATGGGGCAGGTTCTGAACTAGTATTATCAGAAGGATTCAAGATGGCATAATCAGCAGCAGGAGGTTCAACTTGAGCAGAAGAGGTTTGAACAACAGCTTCACCAGGAGTAAGTTCATCACCCATGGGAATGTCTACCTCAGGTGAAGAAAAGTTTTTGCTCTGCTGAGTTTTCTCAATAGTTTCTTTAGTTTTTGCAATTTCAGCAGCTAAGTCAAAGCCTTCCTGGCTTGCCTCTATTTTTTAGGCGCGTGTTCAAGAAAGGCCAACTAACATCAACAGTAGCTTTGTCCTCAAGGGCTTCATAATCCCTCTCCCACTGCTCAATTTTGGCACTTAGCTCTTCCTTTTCAGTCTAAACAACATCATAAGAAGCTTGTAAGGGAGCGAGTGACCTCTCTAAGAACTGAACTTTGTCAGAAGAAACACGAAGATCTTCTTGAGTTTGGGTGAGCGTTTGAACAAGCTCCCCGGCGTAAACTTCTTTTTGGTTTAGCAGTTCTTTCAAACCTCTAATTTCTTTAGTGGCTTTGGAAAGTTGCTCGGCAAATGAAGACTCGAGGAGGACTTTATCCTTGCCCACTTGACTGGAAGAGGACTTTTGAATCGCCAACTCTGCTGCCATTATCTTCACTTGTTGCTCCAAGGTACACTTCTCCTCATCTAAAATTTCTTTCTTAAGCTCAAGGCCATCAAACTGTTCCTTCCAGTTGTCTGCTTCGGTGCGATAGTCGTTCATTAATTGCTTAGTATGGACTATCCTCTTCATCAGCTCCGTGCCAATTAGAAAAGGAAAATGTGATTACCAAATACAGATGAAAAGAAAATCACATGCAAAATAAAAATCTAAGGCTTATACCTTTAAAGATGAATGGACAATTTCATTCATCCACGTTAAAGAGCTGTGGCTTTCCGATTTGGACTTCTCAACTGGGACAATCTACGGTTTTAGCCATACATCGGCTTGGCCAGATTTCTTCAGAAGATTACCATCCTCAAGGACTTCGATGGTAACTTTTGTCATTACCCTACTGTTACTGGAAGAACCAACTTCAACATGAGAGGTTGTAACAGTAGGGGCAGTTGAGGGAGTATAAATAGCCACGAGCGGAGCAGTAGCAACAGCAACAGGTACAGGGAACTGAGGATCAACTGGAACAGATACTGGGAAAGAGGCAAGAGGCGCTTCCTCAAAAACAAAGCTGAAATCTTCACTATCAAACCATGAGAAAAGAGCTACTCTGCAGAGTCACGGGGTGCGGCAAGCATCTCTTCATCGGACCTCACCAAAGTGGTACTTTCGGGCTTGTGCATGTGAACTGAACTTGGAGGAGGAAAGGCCCCGTCATCCAAAATAACACGTCTCCTAGCTCGAGGCCTTATGAACTAATGAGCCCTCCTCTTGTTCCTCTTCACCCTCGGAACCGTGTGCCCTATTAGCTTTTCTCTTTGATGGGGAACTCAAAATCATCTCTTGAGCCATAGATAGAGAAAGTCTTGAAGCAGCAATAGATGCGGCACCAACACCCCGAATGGGAAACCCTAACGAAGAAAGAAGTTAGTAAATTTTCAAGAAGTTAGTAAATTTTCAAGGTAGAAAATTGAAAGGAAGGATACCATGAGTCTTCACTTTCCAACCAAACCTATTAGAAAGGTACTTCCAAGACCTTCCTTCCGTAAGAGCAACAGTCAACAATTTTCCTACCCAACCACGAAAGTCTGGAATCTCCTCAACAGCTTCCATGGTTGCTGAAAAAGAGAAAAAAAATATACAGTCAAGAGATTGTAAGTTCTTGTTTCTTCAATAGAAAAAGAAGAAGAAGGTTAAAGAAAAACATACGTGCAAAGTTCCATTTTTCTGGAAATGGCATGTTCTCTTCACCCACTAAACCTTTTGTGAGAGCAGCAGTGAAACGGGCATACCAGCCACGATCCTTGTCATCTTCAGGGCTAACCAAAACCCTTTTACTCCTCGCTACGAGAGTAAATACCCAGAATGAAACAACTTGGGGGAATATAGATGAATCAAGTGATAAAAGGTAAAGGGTAAAGAGGCCAAATTTAACAAGTATCTTAAGCATGACACGGCTCTCCATACAATAGGACCAATCTGTCCTAAGCAAACATTAAAGAAACGGCAAAATTCTATAATGACTGGATCAATAGGTGGTTTGAAGCCTAATGTAAAGGGATATGTATAAACAAAGGAATAACCAGCTTTGTATGAGGTGATCCTTTGATTTGCATTAGGGACTAAAATTGGGAAATCAAATTTCCAATGGCATTCACTTCGCACAAGAGAAATCAAGCCCTTAGTAATCTGGGAAGGGTAAACATCAGCACAATCACGGGAAGTCATAGATGTAACTTGATTTCTAATCGATTCTCGATCAGTAGAGAAGGAAAGTCCAGCGGGGACAATCTCATCAACAGTGGGTTCTCGAAGAGGTTCACTAGAATCCCTACTTCTAGCAGAAGATCTATGAGAAGAAGAAGCCCTAGTTCTAGAGGACGAAGGGGTAGTAACACTAGGTTGAGAAGAAGAACCACGAATAGATACAGACCCTAAACTACGTAATCTACCACCTCTTCTACTTCTGATAGGAGCAGATGAAGGGGGGAGTTCATCTACTATAACTACTCTACGCGGATCGGGATTTGGAAAAGACATGGTTGTATAAGAAAAAAATACGAGCTGATGAACAAGAACTATTATGGAAGAAGAATACTGTAGATTGAAGGTTTTCGTGAAAGCAAAGGCATAAGGAGGTATTTATACGAAGAAGCAACCGTCATATGAAGGGGTTCATGATGGAAATGTCATAATGAAAGCAGTCAGTTCGTGAATGATGCAGCCATAGCAAAGCCCTAAAAACCGCTGAAGAGTTGCATATCCAATCAATGAATGCTACGTGTCACAAACATTAAATGGAAGTGTCATACGACGCGATGGTTCTGAAGAAGACGCAATGATACATGAGAAACGGCAGCAAAAAATTCCCGCCATAAATGTGATCAACTTCCCAAATATTCAATTGCTGAATAATTGGTAAGTTGGGGGACTATCTGTATTGGTAAAAATAAATATTACACGTGGATTTATATATGTGGCTGATGTGGCAAGATACGTGGATCACTAAGAAAGCAACATTTGGAGAGATGCATTAAAAGATGTACGAGTCGTAATAGGTACGAGCAAATCACCCACGAGATAAAAGGGGTATAGTCGCTCGAGTCTGAGTTGCTATATGAAGAGACACCGGCATAATGAATCAAGACAGTAAAGAAGGAAGATTCATGAATCGTCAATTAATGTGCATGAATGATCATAGACGTTACAGAATCTTCATGAATAGTTACGATTGTCAATTATAACGTCTCATTAATATTATTAATGTTCATAATGATTCAGTCATAAAAGGGAAGAAACGTTGTACTTATAGATTCCTATATAAGGAAAGGGGATTTCACTTGTAAAGGCACGTTCTGATTATTATTGGAATATAATTACTTTCTTTTGCTTTCTATTGATTACTTTGTTATTTCACATTCTAATTTCTTTTCTTATTGCTAAGAGAATATAGAAATTCTTGATTATCAGTAGCCCGAGTACTTCTAAAAATAAGCTTTAACCGAAGTACACATTATTTGGTTAAACAGTTTGGACATAAAAAATTATAATTTTTGAAAAAAAATAGTATTTAAAGTTAAGTTGAAAATGGTATTTAGAATTTAAAATTATGTTTGGACATGTATTTCACATGAAAAAAGGTTGCAGTTTTGAAATTTTGGTTTCTGAAAAACTCATTTTTAAAAAATTTCTAAAAACTTACAAAATCTCATGAACAAATACATTTTTGAAAAAATATGTCGAAAAAAAAATTTATATGGACAAACGGGTCCGAAGTACACTTTAAATTGGAAATCCAATTAGTAATAGGAAAAGGATTAATAAGCCGCCTTTCAACTCATTCCCTATAAACAACGAATTATAAAAGAAAATCCCTTTCCTACTAAAAATAGAAAACATAATTCCCAAAAAAGAACATATTCCTAGTCTCCATATAACATTCGGACAAAGAAAACCAAAACTATATATACCCCTTAAATCTCCTCCAATTTTCATATCTCTTCTTAAACCAAATCCTTCTTCTTGTTCTTCTTCTCTGCAAAAAAATCATGAAAGGTAAAAACAAACACCAGTCCTCTGAATCCAAAGAAACCAAAAAAGACTATACCACAGCAATTCTTGAAAGAAAAAAAGCACCAAATAGACTCATAGTTGATGATTCAACAAAAGATGAAAACTCCATTGTTTTTCTCAATCCAGAAACTATGGAAAAACTTCAACTATTTCGCGGCGACACTGTTTTAATCAAAGGAAAAAGAAAAAGAGATACAATTAGTACAGCAGAAGTTGATGAAACATGTGAAGAACCAAAGATTCGTATGAACAAAGTTGTTAGAAACAACCTACGAATTCGTTTAGGTGATATTGCTTCTGTCCATCTTTGTAGTAATATTCAATATGGTAAACGTGTGCATGTTCTTCCTATTGATGATACTATTGAAGGTTTAACAGGTGATCTTTTTGAGGTTTATTTAAAACCTTATTTTACTGATTCTTATCGTCCGTTAAGAAAAGGTGATATTTTTAATGTTAGAGGTGGGATGAGGAGTGTGGAATTTAAGGTTGTGGAAACTGATCCACCTGATTATTGTATCGTTGCTCCTGATACGGAGATTTTTATCGAGGGTGATCCGATTAGAAGGGAAGACGAGGAACGAGCATTAGACGAGATTGGATACGATGATGTTGGTGGTGTTAGGAAACAAATGGCGCAAATTCGCGAGTTGGTTGAGTTGCCATTGAGACATCCACAGCTATTTAAGTGTATTGGTGTGAAACCGCCTAAAGGGATTCTTTTGTATGGACCACCTGGTTCAGGGAAAACGACTATAGCCCGAGCTGTGGCTAATGAAACTGGTGCATTTTTCTTGGTTATTAATGGACCTGAGATTATGTCTAAGATGGCTGGAGAGAGTGAGGCTAATTTGAGGAATGCTTTTGTGGAAGCTGAAAAGAATGCACCTTCTATAATTTTCATTGATGAGGTTGATTCTATCGCGCCTAATAGAGAAAAGACTAATGGAGAGGTAGAAAGGAGGATTGTTTCGCAGCTTTTGACATTAATGGATGGACTTAAGTCGCGTGCACATGTTGTCGTTATGGCTGCAACGAATAGGCCTAATAGTATTGATCCTGCATTGAGAAGGTTTGGGAGATTCGACAGGGAAATTGATATTGGTGTGCCTGATGAGGTTGGTCGCCTTGAGATTCTTCGTGTTCACACGAAGAACATGAAGTTGGACGAGGATGTTGATTTGGAAATGGTTGCAAAGGATACACATGGTCATGTTGGTGCTGATTTAGCAGCATTGACTACTGAGGCCGCGCTTCAATGCATTAGGGAAAAGATGGATGTGATCGACATGGAAGACGAAACTATTGATGCTGAAGTACTCAATTCCATGGCAGTTAATAACGAACATTTCAAGGCTGCTTTAGGAACAACAAATCCCTCTTCTCTTCGTGAGACAGTCGTTGAAGTTCCAAACGTTTCATGGGATGATATTGGAGGGCTTGAGACAGTTAAACGCGAGCTTCAAGAGACAGTTCAGTATCCAGTGGAACATCCTGAATTGTTTGAGAAATTCGGGATGTCTGCTTCAAAGGGTGTTCTGTTCCATGGTCCGCCCGGGTGTGGTAAAACTCTGCTGGCTAAGGCAGTCGCGAACGAATGCCAAGCAAACTTCATCAGTGTCAAAGGTCCTGAATTGCTTACAATGTGGTTCGGAGAAAGTGAGGCTAATGTCAGAGAACTTTTCGATAAGGCACGCCAATCTGCACCTTGTATTCTATTCTTCGACGAGTTAGACTCAATTGCTATTAAGAGAGGAAGTTCAGTAGGCGATGCTGGTGGCGCTGCTGATAGAGTATTGAATCAACTCCTAACCGAAATGGATGGAATGAATGCCAAGAAAACCGTTTTCGTTATAGGTGCAACCAATCGGCCAGATATTCTTGATCCTGCACTTTTAAGGCCGGGGCGCCTTGACCAATTGATATACATTCCTCTCCCTGATGAAGAATCAAGACACCAAATTTTTCGCGCATGCTTAAGAAAATCACCTGTTTCTAGCAAAGTAGACTTGAGACATCTAGCCAAGTTAACTGAAGGATACAGTGGAGCAGACATTACTGAAATATGTCAACGCGCTTGTAAATACGCGATCAGGGGAGAAATCGAAAAGGATATTGAGAGGGAGAAGAAGAGAATGGAGAATCCTGATATAATGGAGGAAGATATTCAAGAAGAGGTTGCAGAAATTAAGGTTGAACATTTTGAGGAATCAATGAAGTTTGCTAGGAGAAGTGTTAGTGATTTGGACATTTTAAAATACCATGATTTTGCTCAGTCTTTGCAACAATCAAGAGGTTTTGGTAGTGAATTCAAGTTCACAAATAATAAAACTGATGCTAATGCTGCTAAGGAAAATCCTTTTGAGAATTCTGTTGCAGCTGAAGATTGTGATGCTGAGTTATATGATTAGTCTGAATTATTGTTGTTCATTTTTTGTTTAAATGTTCCTTTGTTTCTTGTTTTGTAATAGTTAATTGTTCTTTTTCAGTTTTTAGTTTTGTTTCAATTCAATGAGAAATAGTAAAATTTGTTTCACTCTTTTGTCTCTTGGTTAGTAATGACATTAATGATTTCAGGATTTTAAGACTAAATTTGTCAATTATTTTCAACTACACCCTTAATATTAAAGAAGTTAGTACCCCCGTCTCAAATTATCTGTGGTGGTTTTTAAAAATAATTGTCTCAAATTATTTGTCATTTTAGAAGATCAAGATAAAATAGATTCTTTTTTTCCTTTTGTACCCTTAGTAATAATTGTTCTTGAAGATGGAAATAACACATAAATAGTATAAATATTCAATGAAGAGAGATTTTATCTTAAAACATAAATAAGGGTAAGATAGTCTAATCCCTTTTCTAATTAATGTTTCTTAATGGACGTGTAAAAAAGAAACACGACAAATAATTTGAGACAGAGGGAATAGTTATTAATTTTCTTAATAGACGTGAAAAGAGCTAAAGCGACCGTTAAAATGTAACGGAGGGAGTAGCACTTAATTTTTTTTAATCAATTGATGTCCGATTACTTATTTTCTTTACCATAAAGTTGAAACTAACTTGTGACAATAAGCTAATGGCTTTTGTTATTTCTTAATTATTATAGCATGTCTCAATACAAAAAATCAGACTATCCATCTGAAGCAAAAAATTGCAGGCTTTGCTGTACATGGAGTTAAAAAAGAAAAGGTTGGCCCTTTTGTTTTAATCAAAGAAATTCTTTTGTTGGATTTATGAAATATAATAAATCAAAGTGAAGCAAAATAATTTCAATCAACTACTCCTCAATTTCAAACAAATTGGTCAATTATCTATATTTAGATTGTTCAACTCTGGTTCAAGTGAAGTAAATTGAAAATGGACAGTTTATTGACATAACACCAGATGCTTTATTTATAAAAACATTAATTGGTATCATCAATGTCTATCGCGGTTGCTTTTAATTTTTAAAGGTTTGAGTGTAGGGTCAATTTCAGCATTAATTGGTCAAGTATCAAACGTTAAAATTGCACGGGCTAGCCAGTTTTCAGACTGGTCATTCAAAAATAATCAGCATTTGCAAAGTCATTGAACTCCATTATAATATGCTGGAGTTCCAGTATACTTATGCTGGAACTCCAGTATATTATGCTGGAGTATTTTCCGGATTTTGAACAATGTTTTCGTTCAGATTTATCTTTACATGAAAAGTGGCTAAGTTTCGATTACTTTTGAAACTGTGACTATTTTTGAATGACCAGTTGTAAATCTGACTATTTTTGAATTTCTCCCTAATCAAAGACACAAATATCATTGTCAATGCAAAGGAAAAGAAAAGAAGAAAATATAGTTTGACCAAATTTGTAACTACTTTTTTGGGGGGGATTTTCAATTCCACGGCACCCGCATTGAAATTCTGACTAATCCGAGAAACTATTAAAGGAGAAAATGTTTTCTACCATTTTTTTTAATCTAAAACTGATCTTTCCTGATCATTACTTGTATTTGGGCATGTTTTTTGATTCAATTTGTTTTCAATTTACTTTTGGTATAACTCGTCCAATTGAGTAAAAAAGTGCAACCTACTACTCATGTAGACAAAATTGCCAACTCCATTTGTAATGATGCTTAATTTGCCAACTCTATTTCGTATCTAGACTAAATTGAATAATTTAATATGTTATTCTTTAACATTTGCGTTTCTTATTCTTTTTACTATAACGTAGGAAAGTAAGAGACACTCTATTAGCTATCCCTTTAGAATGTCATGAAATGACTAAAATATCCTATGTTATATTCAAATGATTCTTCAATTGGGGTTGTTAATCATAACACCAAAATTAAAAGCCTCTTTTTTTCTATTTTTCCTCTTTTAACTTTTCTATGCCAATTTTTGTGAAAATCTCTTTATTTTGGAGAAAACCGTTCCTTCTTCTACCTTCACTTTTCTATCCCATCCTTTCCGGTTTATATACTACTTTTTTCATTTTTAGACATGTAAAATTTTTCGGTTTGTGGTTAACACCGCTTTCACCCATTTGCGTTCGCCCCCGCTCGAGAGTGTTTGACCAAAAAGTATTAAACTTTTTTGTTAAATTAATTAAATAAGAAGATAGTGGGCAAATCCTAGTTAAACATAATAAATCCTAGATTTGAAATCGGTTGATATGAACAACGTATAATTGCATTTAAATCAATTTAATACAATGAGTATTAAATGGTACTATTATGAGTGTGTGGGGGAATAATGATAAGCAATAAATATATAAAATGACAATAAATGTAAATAGAGAGAATGATTCACCCAAATATTGAGTGAGGTGGATGATTCTTCTCTCTCACAATGGTGTAAGACAAACAAACGTGGGGATATAGGGAGCTTTCTCACATCTGATGCGAGAAAGTGTGGGATGAACAACAAAACGAATATTTGTGGAAAGATAATGTTTGTAATTTACTTGAGAGTCAAATTTTCATGAGAGATCTTATTATATAGAATATTACATGCCCCTTTCTCCTCTCTCCCTTCCTCCTTATATGGAATATATCTCTTACCTAAAGTAAAGTACAAGTACAGGGAATATTCGGTGGAATATTCCCCTAAAATATTTTACTACAAAACTAGTCGTTATGGCCGGCCAGAGTTCCTGACCTCGGCCCCGATTAATCAGCTCGCCCGTTGGTTTCTTTAATCTTGTGCAGGACCTCGGCCTAATTACCTTTTGGTAATCTAACCTCGTGCCAGATTTCCTTAGTCAGATTTTGACCCATACAGTTAGTCCATCCGCATGTCGAGGTGTATTTGGACGAGGTTGATGGACGAACTTCGCTAGTTGCAACTTCAGAAATCTGGGCACGTAGGGTAATAAAGTTCTTGGGGCGAGGTGATGACGTGGCGCTTTGAGAGCCACATATGACCGTTACATCAGTCTGTAATGACATCATTTCATCATTCGTCATTATGGCGCATGTTCCCGATACGTTACATCGTTTCCTGCACCCCTTCCGTTTCGAAATCAATGTGGCGGCGCTTGGCCTTCTTGATTAGGGTGCCAATATTCTTCTGAATAGGGATGGGAGATCCCCATTTGACCTGCTGCATTTCTTAAGCATTTGAATCTTCAAGCTTTCCCTTCTTCTTCTCAGAATTCTTGCATCCTTGTTGCTCCCTTCTCTAGCGTTTCCGGCTGTTATTACCCCTTTCATACTTGTAATTTCTTCCCATATACGTGATAGAAAATGGCTAGTGCATCTTCTAACCCTGAGAGAGTTTCTGATCCTGTCCCATTGACTGTGGACATGCCTTCTCATGACGAAGGAGTGGCCTTTGTTGTAGAAGATGGGAGCTTCCCCACTGTAGATGAGATAGTTCCTCGTTCGGGGAGGACCAGGTCGGACTTCTCGAAGCGACCTGAAGATGATCCTGAGCCCGTCGTTTCTGATATGGATGCGGCGACACTTGTTAATTTAGGGCTAAATGGTGAATTCCAGACCATGCCGACCTTATCCCGGCTGGTGACGATGTGGTGCAAATACATCGCCCAGGATACTGCGCATTCTACGCGTATCCGTTCGTCGTCGGTGATACGCTTCCTCTTCCTTCCTTGGCGGAGGACTTCTGCCGCTATTGTGGCGTTTGTCCAGCCCAGCTCTCCCCGTATATCTATAAGCTTTTCCTTATGCTTTTCAAGTATGTGGAGCTAGCCAACCGTGGGATTTCTCTCCGTCATCTGCTCCACCTCTTCACCCCAAGTTTTCACAGGGGTACTATGATACACCTTCGCCATCGTGGGACCAAGGGATTGGTGGTGAAGATAGACGATAATACAAATCGTCATTTTCGGGTTAATTTCTTCTACTGAGGACGGAGCATGTGGTGTCGAACCCTAATGGGTTTTCTGAGGCGTGGAACTTTGCTCGTAAGTATTTCTCCTAACTGGCTATTTGTTGTTTCTTTTTGGTGACCTAATCGTTCTCCCCCTTCTCTTCTTTTTCATGTAGCCAAGAAGGATCCTCCTTCGCTAGTCGCCAACATTCCCGACTCGGTGAGCCAAATTTTGCCTCACACGGTGGGGATCCGTGAGTGGTCGCAGTTCAATGAGAGGTTTGGGCGCAACCTTCGACCGGTGGGTTATTTCATTTCGATATTAGTTGTTTTGACCTTCATGCCGTCTTTTCTCTCTCCTTTTTTTTACTTGTCTTTCTTTGTTGGTAGGTCGGAGGGCCCGAGGAGGGCGAGGGCTCCTACTCCCGCTTTTCGTTAGTCAGGTGCTTCGATTGGGCCTCTACTCGCCGCGGGTGCAGGAGAGTCCGTTCAGACTGTTGTTCCTTCTCAGACCCCGGCCTTACGTAGACCTAGCCGTCGGGCTGCTTCCCCACTATCGGAGATTCCGTCTTCTTCAGTATTTCATTTGGTGGATGAGTCATCGCATGGTGAGGAGGAAGAGGATCCGCTGAGAAGACGAAGAATTGAGGTTGACGACGAAGCGACCGAGAATGAGGGGCCTGCGGAGGGTGATCCCCGAGTTGACCACTGTTGCTCCCAAACGCACACGCAAGTATACATGGTCGACAAGTAATATAGGATTGTAAAGTCCAGATATCGTACCCACAGGGACTTGTGATTAACTATCAACTAAATTAAACTAAACAATTAATCTATTCAAGCGAATCCTAACGTATGAATATTTAACTAAAATTAATCTAAAGTAACAAATTAAGAGATTAAAGAAAACAACGACAAACTTAAAGCCGAATTCAATGTGAGTGAATATTTTAGAGCTATGGGTTAGCTAACAATCCCGTTGAGTTTTCCACTTAAATCGTCTAATTAATTTATCTAGTTTATTGGTTGACAGGGTTAATATTGCTCGTAGCCTTCTCCCGAAGTACAACTCGCCTATTCAAGCTAACCTAACGCCTATATTCCTATGGAATTAGAATTAACAAGAACACATTAATAATTCCCTTATAATAATCAAGCAAGGCGATTAGGTATATTCCTATCCTAACCGCAAATTTGCCCCCCCCCCCTCCCCAGAGTTAAGATCTTGCTCTATTCAATCTTATATGCAATCTAGAATTCCCTCTCTCGAGTTCAATCCTAGATTCATAGATAGAATTTGATTAGTGATAAAGCAATCAAATAATTAAGCGCAAGATTGAATAAATAAACCAATATGATAAAATAATAAGAACAATTCAAGTTTCAAACTACAACGTTCATGTAGTACCCAACAACTCTAGAACTAATAAACTATGAAATTGAAAGAAGAGAAGAAAAACTATTTAGAAGCCTCCTCCAAGCGTGGTGTGTGTTCCTCCACGTGAATTCTCCTTCAAAGTATGTTCTCCTAGGTCTAAGATGTGTCAAAAGTCCTCCAAATAGCATTTTTACATGTATTTATACCAAGTAGGGTCGGGCCCAGACAAAAATACCTTCTCCCGCGCGAAATAGGACAATCACTTTGCAAATTTTGTACAGCCGCGCTGCACGCTGCGTCGCACAGTGCGGCGCAGTAGTGGGAAACTTCAGAGAGTTGTTTTCTGATGCCTGTTGGAAAATTACACAGGTGCGGCTCACGCTGCGGCTCACTGTGCGGCCCGATAGTGCGAATTTGCAAAAATGCAAAACGTGAAAGTTGTAGCCCTTTCGAATAGCTTTCCAACGATATATTATGGAGCCCAAATGGAGTTCTGAGCAAAAAGTTATGGGTATTTTACTAGACAATGCGCCGTATGCCCGCTCGATTCTCCGTTTCGTTCTTTAACTATCATCCATTGATCCCCGAACACAATCCCGTATTGATTCCTTGGGCTTTTACTCAGACTTCAAAGCTCCAAATCACTTGAATTCATCCCATAACACCTACATAGCTCGGAATCACTCTTACAAGGCATAAAACACATATTTAGTGCAAAACACTAGCGATTAAAGTTCAAACTCAATTAAAGTGCAGTAAATTAGAGGGTAATAAGCGACTAAAATACACAATCATAGCCTATCATCAACCACGGTCGAACTAGGGGGCGACATAGCTTTGGACGCAGAGACCGTGCCCCTTCAAATGTAGTGATTGCTTCCGTGGAAGGAGGGAAGCGACTAGAGGCAACTACGGTCATTTCGAGGAGTGATCCGTCAACGTCAGAGCGGGCTGATGTTCCCTCCTCAGCCGAGGAGAGGGGGAAAGGAGTGATCGTAGATGATTAAGAATCCGGCTCCGACGTCGACCCCGAGGAAGAAAGAATATTCGACAAAGGGTTTACCCGGGTTGAGGTGAGAACTGATGGATCTTCTCGTTCGATTGTCATCCCTTTGGACTGCGACTTGTTGGGTGACACGGCGAGCGTGGTCCCTTCTTTGGTCCCTCTTTGCTCTGCCGCCTAGAACAGGACTCTACAATCGCTCAAGGATGCCGATTTTTCATTAGCCATATCTGGGATGGCTCTGAGGGTGAGTTTTCTTCCTCGTTATTTTTGCACTTTGCGCCCTTCTCCCCTTTCTATCTTTAATAACTCTTTTCAGCTCTTCCTTTCTCTTCTCTTTTTTAGAATCTCATTTTGGAGATCGAGAGCGCCCGCCGAGAGGAGAAGCGGAAGACTGTTTTCCAGAAAATGGTTTTGAAGTACCGTATGTATCGCGAAAAGTACCGTGAGATGCGTGCCCGGTTCAGAGCAGGCGGTAAACTCCTGTCCCTTAGAGATGAGCTGGGGCAGAAGGACGAGGAGCTTGTGCGGGTCATCGGCAGATGCAGTGAGCTCGAGGGGGCGCTTAGAGCCAAAGAAGACGAACTCAAGGTGAGCAAGGGGGTCGTGGCCGAGTGTGTCGACCTTCAAGCGCAAGTGGCGTCCCTGCGGGCGGAGCTTGAGAAAAGCTTGATCAGAGCTTCCGGCCTGAGTGGTGAGTTGATCGAGAAAGTGGCAGAGTTGGAGAGGACCGAGGAGGCCAGGGTAGAGGCTTTGGCAAAGGTGGAGGCATTAGAGGACTCCATCCGCGTCCTCAGGTCTAAACGTGCAAATGATGCAGAAACGGCCACGCTAAGGGAGGCACGGCTTGACGAGCGAATTGTTGGGCTCGAGAGAGATGTTTCGAGCCTTAGTGATCAAGTTGCCGCTTTTGAGGCCGAGAAGGCGCGGCTGTAGGCTCGACCATCCTCCTCTCATACTTCTGCTTTCCCCGCCGTTCCACGGCACTTATATGAGATGTGGATCCACGCCGAGGCTCACCTGGACATATATAGGAATTTGATAACGACGGGGAAGGTTCTTGAGGCCGATTTTGAAGATGCCCGTATTAAGGCGCGTGCCGCTAGGATTGCCTGCGGTTATGACCCTGGTATGTCGGGGACCGGCGATGGTGAAGATGATTTAGACGGGCTTGCATCTGATGCTTTGTATGACGATGAGTATCCCTATAGTGGGGGCAATGATGGAGATGGCGCTGCTGGACTGGGCGGTGAAGGTGGCGGTGGCGAAGGCGGGGACGATGTAGAGTAATGCTTTGTACTTAGTTTTTGTTTTCTTTTTTTTGTGGGGGCGTCTTTCTGGCCCTTTGTAAGATATATTTTTTGGAATAGAATGATCACAACCCTTTTTATTTTTCTTCGAGTGTTTTTCTTCAGAAGAATTGTGTTGGTATGTGCTATTTCGAACATGGTCGAGCATATTTTTTATTGAATTTGGGTGAATTCCCATGTCATACTTAACTTAAACGAAGTTGTAAATCGAACTCAAGTCAGGTTGAACATGAGTTGAATCCGAGTGTGGTCAAATATGTTTCTTTACTAATTCGAACGAGATCGAACGCACTAATTTGAACGAGGTCGAATTTCACTTTAATTAGTTCGAGCAAGGTCGAATGTGAGTCGATTCGAGCGAGGTCGAATGTTGAATCTTAGTTGATTCGAACAAGGTCGAATGTGATCCGATTCGAGCGAGGTCGAATGTTGACTCTTAGTTGATTTGAACAAGGTCGAATGTGAGTCGATTCGAGCGAGGTCGAATGTTGACTCTTAGTTGATTCGGGCAGGGTCGAATGAGAGTCGATTCAAGCGATCGAACACGGTTGAATGTGAGTCGATTTGAGCGAGGTCGAATGTTGACGCTTAGTTGATTCGAACAAGGTCGAATCGATTCGGGCGAGGTCGAATGTTGACTCTTAGTTGATTCGAACAAGGTCGAATATGAGTCGATTCGAGCGAGGTCGAATGTTGTGCGGGGTTAAAACTTGGTAGAGACAGGTGAACATCATGTGTTTGTATGCTTTGCTTTCATATATATATCGAAGTTTACATGTTTTTCGGGTTGGTGTTCCAGTCCCAGTCTATCTAGTCCATTTATTGTTCGGCTTGGAGAAGTATTCGAGGGGTCGGACAATCAACTTGCCAACTTGCAATCTAACTTGATCGAACCTTAAACTTCGAGATGTCCTCCTTGTCTCCTCCTTAAAAACCTCCCTGAGAAATCCCAATTGGGACAAAACTCGAGTGAGGGAAAAAGAGTACGGCTCGGAGGACATCTTTCCTTAGAAGTTGAAGTATTTGAGGTGGGAAATGTTCTAGTGTTTGTCAATAGCTTCCCCTCCATCGTTTCTAGTTGGAAAGACCCTTTGCTTGCTGCCGCCGTAATTTTGTATGGTCCGTCCCAATTAGTCCCTAATTTTCCTTCTCGTGGGTCCTTGCTCGCCTGTGTTTTTACTTTGAGTATGTAGTCCCCTACTTTGAGCGGTCTGACCTTGGCTTTTTTGTTGTAATATCTCTCCGCTCTTCGACCTCGTCGAGGTCTTGCCTCTTGCTTTCGTTGTTAATCGGTCCGCTCTTGTGTGAATATCTCAGACTTGGTTCTCCGACCTCGACCGGTATTACTGCATCAGTCCTATAGACTAGCGAATATGGTGTTTCTCCTGTGCTTGTTTTCGGCGTTGTTCGGTATGCCCATAGCACTTCCGGCAGCAATTCCGGCCACAGTCCCTTGGCGTTCTCGAGCTTCTTTTTCATGATGTTCAATATTGATTTGTTGGAGGACTCCGCCTTACCATTGCACGTGGGGTGATATGGCGTGGAGAGTATTCTTTTGATATGCCATTTTTCAAGGAACTCAACAATCTTTTTCCTAGTGAATTGGGGGCCGTTGTCACAACTGATTTCTTTGGGGATGCCGAAGCGGAATATGATGTTCCTCCATATTAATGTGATCACTTCTTGCTCACGTATTTGGGTGAATGCACCTACTTCTACCCACTCGGAAAAATAGTCAGTTAAAACTAAAAGAAATCGTACATTACCTCGTCCCACTGGGAGGGGTCCGACGATGTCCATTCCCCATTTGATGAAAGGCCAGGGCGAGGTGACTGAGTGGAGGTGCTCGCCCGCTTGGTGAATCACGGGGGCATACTTTTGGCATTGCTTGCATTTTCTTACGAAGTCGACGGCCTCCTTTTTCATCCTGGGCCAGTAGTAGCCTGCTCGTACGAGGCATCTGACGAGAGCTCGATTTCTTGTATGAACTCCGCAGTGACCTTTTTGTACTTCTTCGGGAACGTGGCGCGTTTGATTTGGTCCTAAGCACTTTGCTAGGGGGCCTCCATACATTCTTTTGTACAAGTCGTTGTTGACGACGTTGTACCTGGCTGCCTGCATTCGAAGCTTCTTGGCTTCTTTTTTATCGGGTGGGAGCACCCCGTCCTGCAAATATGAGATAATACGATTGCGCCAGTCCCAAGTCAAGTTTATAGTTTGTACCTCGATTTGATCGATCGATGAATGGAGGAGAGTGACCACGTTCCCTTCTCCGATTATGTATTTGGTGGTCGCTGCCAGTTTGGCGAGACCGTCCGCTTCGATGTTCTGCGATCGAGGTATTTGATCGAGCTGGCATTCGTCGAACTCGGGTAACAGTTTGTAAATTTTGGCCTGGTATTTCTGCAGTCGTTGTTCCTTGATTTGGAAAGTCCCTGTGACTCGATTGACGACGAGTTGCGAGTCGCATCGTAGGACTACTCGTCGTGCTCTATACTTGAGTGCCAATTTTAGCCCTGCAATCATAGCCTCATACTTGGCCTCATTGTTAGTCATATCAGGGCATTGTATGGACTGGCGAACTATTTCGCCTGTTGGGACCTCAACTACGAGTTCCGGTCCAGATCCTGAGGCGTTAGAAGCGCCATCGGTGTACAGAACCCATTTGTCGTGCATTTTGGTGGAGGTACTGGCGGTTTCCCTTTAGACTTTGGGCATTACCTTTACACTAAAGTCGGCAACGAAGTCGGCAAGTACTTGCGACTTTATCGCCGTTCACGGCTGATAGGTTATATCGTGCTCGCTCAGCTCTATGGCCCATTTGGCCAATCTACCCGACAGTTCGGGTTTGTGTGGGATACTCCTTAGAGGAAAAGTCGTGACCACCGAAATGGGGTGGCACTGAAAATAGGGTCTAAGCTTTCGTGAAGCTACGACCAAGGCTAGGGCTAGCTTCTCGAGGTGGGGGTATCTCGTTTCAGCGTAGATCAAAGTTTTGCTAATGTAGTAGATTGGAGACTGCGTACCTTTATTTTCTCGTACCAGGACTACACTTACTGCGACATCGGACACGGCCAGGTAGACGAGAAGACGTTTTCCGGGTTCTGCTTTAGCGAGTAGCGGGGGTGAAGACAGGTAGGTCTTTAGTTCTTTTAAGGCGTCGACGCACTCGGAGTTCCATTGGAGTCCGTTGTCTTTTTTGAGTACACCAAAAAAATTGTGGCACCTATTAGAGGACCGTGAGATGAATCTTGCAGGGCGGCTATACGGCCGGTCAGCTTCTGCACCTGTTTCTTGCTGGTCAAGTTTTCTGGGATTCCTTCTATGGCCTTGATTTGGTCAGGGTTGACCTCGATGCCCCGTTGCGATACCGAAGCCGAGGAACTTTCCCGAGGTTACGCCGAAGGCGCATTTCTCGGGGTTCAATTTCATGCCGTACCTTCTGAGTATGTCGAAGGCTTCCTTCAAGTGGTCGATGTGGTCTTCCTTCCTTTTCGACTTGATCAACATGTCGTATATATATACTTCCATGGTCTTGCCGAGTTGATCTTTGAACATTTTGATCACCAGCCTCTGATATATCGCCCCTGTGTTTTTCAACCCGAACGGCATAACCCTGTAGCAGTATATCCCCTGGTAGTGATGAAAGTGATTTTTTCCTGGTCCTCCTCCTCCATGAGGATCTGGTTGTAACCCGAGTAGTCGTCCAAGAAGCTTAGAGAAACTTTATTCATCCCACCATAAATAGTGATGGTATTGTATCCATTGGGAGGATGGAAGAAGTTGCCTTGCACGAGATGGAAGTCAAGATGACCACTTAACCTTACATTAAAATACTATACTAAAAACAACTTTTGCCTTCTCTTTTGTTGTTTTTTGGGGCTAAACGGTTGGTAGGTAGTGGAGGATCCTAACAGATGTGGGGAGTTGGGTTGCTTTTTTCCCCATCACATGATGTCTTTCACTTTGTCTGTTGTTTTTGACAGAGTTGAAGATAACGTGCACTTGCTTTTTTGAGGTGCAACTAATTTCATACCCCACAATACATTCCTCTCTGCATCAATTTTTTTGTCACCATAAGCATTTCCAGCCTGTCTTTAATTTTCCCAATTTTATATTTTAATTTATTTTATATGTTTTTGTTTCTTCGAGAAAAAATAAATACTTTATATATCTCAATTTTACATGTTCTTTTTCTTGTATAACCATTTAGTATCGAGAAACAATTGGTTTGATTACTTCAATTGCGCCTTCAATTACGGAAGCATGATTTTCGCCAAGGAAATACAAAAAGTAAAAAAAATAGACATTGAAAAGAAGCTAAGAGGATTCAATACCTAATATATATATAGAGAGGTTGACGTAAGGTCTGCATATACACTAGCCTCCCAGACTCCACTAGTAAGATTATATTGGGTTTGTTGTTGTTGTTTAAAAAAAATTAATATATACACAATGTAATTTTTGACGAAAGGGTCGATCCCCTTCCGTCCACCTAGCTCCGCCCATGCGCGTTGTATAGGGCTTATTAAAGGGAGAAGCATTTTAATCAGGACACTTTTCATTTCTAAAGCCCAACCCCAAAACCTTTAGGGCTCGTTCGGTACGAGTGATAAGGAATAATTAATCTCGGGACTAAATTTAAGAAAAGTTTATCCATGTTTGGTTGGGAGAAAATTACGATATAATTAATCCCAGGATTAATTATCCCGGAATTGTGGTATTTTTTTTATCCCCATAAAAAAATCGAATAACTAATCCCGGAATAATTAATCCTGAAATAACATCTTTCCAACCAAACGGCCCTTAGTTAAAAGTGGAACGTTCATATTCATCTCAACTCGATGGTATTTATTTTTAAAATCGATTTGAAATACGCTTTACAGTTTACACTGTGCAGGAATCCTTTTATTCTTTTTATTTTTGTCATGTATATCTGAATGACTTTTATATGTATCTACTAATAATAAATGAATATTTCTTTAGCTAAAAGACGAGTATAGGTAACTTCCTATAGTAAAAATGAATAAACTCAAAAAAATAATAAGTAACAATTATACTGATAATGTGAAAACACTTTACACGTATAATAAATCTAAAGTAAATTATATTTAACTCCTTATATTTGAAAGTAAATATTTGTATATCATTGAAGAATTAAGTTAAGTTAATTCTCAGTGAAGACTGAAGATAAAGCGTCGCCTGCCTTTCCTTGTGTAGATTTCTTTCCGTATTTCTCTTTATTTTTTCTATTTCGATTCTCTGTTAATTTCATATGAAGACTTTTTTTTGGTGAAATTACAAGTAATTACAGTTGAAGAATAAGATGAAGAAAAATAAATAAAATATTTTTCAGGCTTAGGCGCGGATATCTCGCTCTTTGAGCAGATTCAAGTCCACTGCGGCAGCATCTTCACCAGTCCAACAATAATACTGTTGATTTGTCCCCTCCAGGATACAAATAGTCCTATAACGTCGTAGACTCAAATAAAATGAAAATATTTTATTTTCTTCATTTTATATTTCAACTGTAATTGTATTTTTACCAACACTATTCCTTTCATTTTATTTTCTTTAGCAAAAATCAACTCTTAAGGGAAACAAGAAAAACTTCTTAAGACGAGGTTTCTTGACAGATGGGGTAAAGCTAAGATTCCTTGTAGACTGTTCTTTATTTATTACAGAGACAAGCGTCAAATTTATCTTTATATTGTTCAACATTAAATAACTTTGCCATCTATTAAACTTTTGATTATTAATATTACGTATTTCACTAGAAAAACTTGTCTTGTGCTCAAGGCCGAGCTAGACCGTGTTCGGCCGTACCCAATAACTTTGATCCAAACTTCATATTAGTCTTAAGAAATTCATTTAATATGTTCAAATTATTAATTTAGAACTCAATAATTTAAAATGCTAAAATCCTGAACCCAGAATCTTCGGATTCTGGCTCTGCCTCTGCTTGTGCTTGAGAGATTCAATTTTTGGGTAGGTTTAAACTATTGTCAGAAGTTTAAAGGTAAAATTAGACTTTCTTTTTTTTTTTAAAAATTATACGTGACTTTCTTATTTTAAAAATTTATACGCGCGAATTCACATATTTTACGCTGAATATGAGATTATATTGCTAAAAGTAAAAGTATATATGAATGAACCAAAAATATAATGAAGGACAAAATTAAGCAATTTAGAATGATATAAAGATAAACTTGGAACTTTTCCCCCTTTTACACATGGTCTACGTACCCGCAACTAATTAATTACTTACACGGAAAATCATTAGAAAGAAATACAATAGATTAATTTGTAAATAAACGTGCTTTAAATATTTTATTAGATTTAAATAGAATAGTACTAATACAGACATTATCAACTATTATTGATAAATTCAACTGGTCAAATATATACATCTTTGTAATGGTTATCATTTCGTTAAAATAACAAGCTCCTTGATAATTTTATTTCCTGAAAATCCCCCTGTATTGGTAAAAATTTAACCATACGACAGCCACGGAGCCGGCCCCGTCCTAACCAACTTATAACGAATGGTCAATGCAACTGACTTAAAACTCATGACAGCTGTTCTTAAGGCGGACAAGGGGGTCACGACCCTTTCGCGACAGGAGGACGTCTCCTCGACTAAATTACGACGGCCCGTGACCAGTTCACAGAGCTTGAAGCTATAAATACCAAGAAAGAACCTTCAAAGGGGGGCTTCTTCTTCGACTGGGCCAGAAACCAGAAAAATGGCAGTGTACGCTCCATGAACGGGGCGATGAACAAGATAAATGTAAGATCCTGAACCTCTCTAAGGAGAGGCAGGTCAAGCTACTATGATAAATAAAACCCCGTCTATATCATTCTCCAATGGATGATTCATACATCTCAAATTTGTCTTCTAATTCAGTGATTAATTATGATTGGCTATGATTTATCTGTTCATTTCTTTCGATTGATTTGCTTAAAAAGTATCTGATAACTTTTGAGTCAAACAATTTGGCGCCGTCTGTGGGAATTTCCTAGCGAAATCACATAGTTTCTTCCTGGATCGAAGCCAAAGGAAGCGCATCGAGCACAGAATACTCGAACGCATCAAAGGAAACTAAGATCCTCTGCCCAGTCAATCTTGAAAAAGCCCAAACGAGAAGAAGAAGCCCCCTTCTCCCTCAGGACAGAAGTGTGAAGCGTTTCCCTCACCCCTAATGCGGTGCAAGGCCGGAAACCGGCACAGGGACGTTTCAAGCCAGGGATCGAAAATCACCCAGAAGCTTCGCCATCAAGATAAGTTCGACCTCAATCGAACCAAGAATAAGGCAAAGTGCCTTCGCCATCAAGATAAGTTCGACCTCAGTCGAACTGGGACTAAGGCTAAGTGCCTTCGCCATCAAGATAAGTTCGACCTCGCTCGAACTAAGAATAAGACTAAGTGCCTTCGCCATCAAAGTAAGTTCGACCTCGCTCGAACTAAGAATAAGGCTAAGTGCCTTTGCCATCAAAGTAAGTCCGAACGCTCGAACCAAGAATAGGGCTAAGTGCCTTCGCCATCAAGATAAGTTCGACCTCAGTCGAACTGGGACTAAGGCTAAGTGCCTTCGCCATCAAGATAAGTTCGACCTCGCTCGAATTGAGAATAAGGCTAAGTGCCTTCGCCATCAAAGTAAGTTCGACCTCGCTCGAACCAAGAATAAGGCTAAGTGCCTTCGTCATCAAAGCAAGCTCGACCTCAGTCGAACTGGGACTAAGGCTAAGTGCCTTCGCCATCAAAATAAGTTCGACCTCACTCGAATTGAGGATAAGGTCAAGTGCCTTCGCCATCAAAGCTAGTTCGATCTCAATCGAGCCGGAACTGAGGCCAAGCTTCCTCGCCATAAAACGCCAATTCCACCTCGCTCATATCGAGACGAAGGATAAGAACCGTCATCAGTTAAGGGCTGATACACCAACCCCCGTCAAACTCAAAAAGTCGACACTTCAAGTTTGCAAAAAAAAAAGAAGAAAAAGAAGGTACGAAATAGGCGCAAGACAAACGACGAAAAAGAAAATTCATTTATCCACAAAGTTGAGAATGCGGGTCATCCCCGCTTACACCCGTCCAGGGCCGGTCGACATAAAAAAAACAAACAAAGAAAAACCACAATGTACTAACGCCAACCGGCGAACGGAACGAAAAAAAACAAGAACAAATTCTTTCACTCGGCGCCATCCTCGCCACCACTCGTACCATTGTCAGCCTCGGGCGTCGCCACATCATAACCACAATTAGCACGGGCCTCACGAGCTTTCTGACGTGCCACCTCGAAAGCCGCCTCGGTCACAGTACCTGCCTCCCACAAGTTCTTGAAGATATCACGTTGAGCTTCAGCATAGACCCAAAGGTCATGAGCCTGGTTGGGAACAGCAGTGTGTGACGACCCAATTTGGTCCTGCAGTCGCTGGTTCTCCTCCTCCAAGACCGCAATTCGATCCGACAGAACTTGGGCCTCCCGGTCAAAGACACAAATTCGCTCCTCGAGCCCATCTTCCCTGAGGGCCGCAATAGTCCTCTCCGTTTCTCGTTCAGCCTCATGAACGCGGATCGCCTCCTCCAACGCCCCGGCCCTCGTCGAGGCATCCCTCTCCCGAAGCTTCAAGGCAGCAATCTCGCCCTCCATCTCCGCCAACTTCCCACTCCATTCCACGGCCATCCCCGCCGCCTTAACCTGGTTCTGCTCCGCCTCCAATTCCATCTCCCTCAACTTATCCCGCAGATGCGCATACTCAGCGGCAATCCTCTTTCCCACCTCGAGCTCCTCATCCTTCATACGGATTTGCTCCTCAAGCTCGCTTTTGCTACCAAGCGCCTGCAGCAGCTCTCGATCCCGCTTTTCCAACTCCTCTCCCAGAGCTCGGTTACAAGGATTGTTCCTCAATCGCCCGTGCAGCTCTCGGCACCTGTCACGATAACGGCGATACTTTCCCAGCATCTGCAGAAAGATCCTCGAACGGACATTGGCTCTGCGGATGCTCTCCACCTCCAGCAAGTAAGTCTGCAAAACAGAGAGAACAATTAAAACTAAAGCCCAGGCTAAGACAATGAAGAAACAGCTGGGGTCGCGCTACGTACCCTCAGGCCCATCACGGCCACTTCATTCATCACCTCAACATCAGAAACGCTCCTCAGGGACGCGTTCTCGGCCTCCGAACATATCAACTCAAATTGTGACACCAAGCTACTTCCTTGGGTCAGCAGGTTCAGATCTGAAGAAACTTCAATAAAACGGGCCGGCCCCCCTACGCGAACCACAGAGTTGGTAAAGCCCTCCTCAAACATACAGACGTCGTCGGGGTCCAAATCAGACTCAGACTCATACTCGTCCACCACATTCTTTCCCCTCTCCGCCGTCGATAGTCCAGAACCACCCGCCGTGGTCGACGAAGGTGCGTTCGAAGTCTCAACGGCGACCCCTAGAGATTGACCTTCTGCCTCAGCAGCGGGAACTTCCGACTGGGTCTCCAAAACAGCGACATTCGCTTGGCTTGAACTGGCGGGGGCAACTTCAACTAACTGCCCCCTTCCAACGGTATGCGCCGCAACAACTTTTCCCTCTGACTCTGTTGGCGGAGAATCCAAATTGATTACCGTTGGAGGTTCCGCCTCGAATGCTACCCTTCGCCTTTTCGATGGCCTTCTTCCTCTTCGGTTGGTGGCGAGTCAGTTCGAGGGCGGGCGGCCCCAGACGGCCCCACGTCTTGAGGCACGGACCGTGTCGGAGAGGCGGCCACCGACGATCAACCGATGCTCCCTCGACACCGGACGAGGCGCAGGCGTCGTAGTAAGTCGAGCAGACGCAGCCGGTCGACGGAAAGCTAACCGAGGAGCTCTGACGCGGCGAGTTCTCCCTAACCACAACAAACAAACGTTCGATGAGTAAAAGTCAAAATAAGTCAAAACAGAAATGTAGGGCCGCTATTTCACCTGTCAGGGGCCTACGTCCGTGTCTCTCCCAAAAAGTCGACCATGCGCGAATCCCCGCAGTATGAGGAAGCACGGCCTCGACCCATTCCCGGATCCCCTCCAAAGGAGGCGGCGGCAGCTTTTCAGCTACAAAACATTAAAGTAAATCAATAACTACAAACACAAGGCGTAAAGAAGGTCAAGGCGGGGCACTTTTCCAGTCGGGAACGAGGACTTACGTGCAAAGTTCCAAACTTCTGGGAACCCGCTCGGGTCCGCCACAAGGTGCGCAGTCCGAATATAGAAAAAAATTTCAAAGAAGCGACGGTTGGTCCTGTCGTCCATCCCAACCACCAAGCCCCTCAACCCTCGGGGGCGTGCATGGATTGGTGCAACGGATCTTTTGAGGAGCAAAGAGACTAAGAACGTGTCTCAGAGTGACCTCCCTACCGGCTAGCTCCGCATACTTGATAAACATGAGAAACAGTTTATAGAGGTAAGGAGAAAGTTGGGCCGGACACACCTCATAATAACGGCAGAAGTCAACCACCAGCATCGAGAACGGGAGTGTGTACCCCACTATGAAGGGATAAGCATAGAACGAGCAATACCCTCGACGGTCGATCTGAACCCTATCCTCAGTCTTCGCAAGTGTGATCTCGACGTAGCGCGGAATGCCCCACTGCTCCCGCATCTGTGCTATCCCCACTTCCCCCACTAGAGAAGCAGTGTCCACCTGCTCCATGCCGCCCGGTGCGCCAAAATCCACCACCGGATTTCCCGGACGAGGCAGAACTTCACCGACTGAAGGAACTTCTTCACATTCCGTCAGCTCTAAGCCTTCAGTTGACTGAGCGGAATTTTCAACCACCGGAGAATCAGCCGGAAGATTACCGCGAGAAGAAGTTCCTGCCATAATTGACTCACGAGCAAGAGAAAGACGAGCTTTTTTGGGAGAAATGAGGAGATCAATGATGATAGTGATCAAAGAAAAATGCGATTTAGCAGAAGGAAAGTTTTCTCAGAATTTCTCTCGAAAGAACGATGAGCGCGCAAAAGGCAAATGGCAAATCCTCTGTTTATAAGCAGCACACTCTGCCTTCACGAAACCCAATAGTCACCATTAATACGTGACCAGGCAATAAATGACTCGGTTTCACGGAAACGTGCGCCATTATGAACGACTGCTCGAAATAGTGCTTCACTTACCAACCGACGTTTCGGTTCCGAAACCGCCATGACGGTACGAAAACACCGAAAAGGCGAGCACGACTCCTCCTGATTACGCCACTTTGTGCGTTCGCCGAGGTCGGCACAGGCACGACCTCAACGAACGGAGGGACTAACTGTATTGGTAAAAATTTGACCATACGACAGCCACGGAGCCGGCCCCGTCCTAACCAACTTATAACGAATGGTCAATGCAACTGACTTAAAACTCATGACAGCTGTTCTTAAGGCGGACAAGGGGGTCACGGCCCTTTCGCGACAGGAGGACGTCTCCTCGACTAAATTACGACGGCCCGTGACCAGTTCACAGAGCTTGAAGCTATAAATACCAAGAAAGAACCTTCAAAGGGGGGCTTCTTCTTCGACTGGGCCAGAAACCAGAAAAATGGCAGTGTACGCTCCATGAACGGGGCGATGAACAAGATAAATGTAAGATCCTGAACCTCTCTAAGGAGAGGCAGGTCAAGCTACTATGATAAATAAAACCCCGTCTATATCATTCTCCAATGGATGATTCATACATCTCAAATTTGTCTTCTAATTCAGTGATTAATTATGATTGGCTATGATTTATCTGTTCATTTCTTTCGATTGATTTGCTTAAAAAGTATCTGATAACTTTTGAGTCAAACAATTTGGCGCCGTCTGTGGGAATTTCCTAGCGAAATCACATAGTTTCTTCCTGGATCGAAGCCAAAGGAAGCGCATCGAGCACAGAATACTCGAACGCATCAAAGGAAACTAAGATCCTCTGCCCAGTCAATCTTGAAAAAGCCCAAACGAGAAGAAGAAGCCCCCTTCTCCCTCAGGACAGAAGTGTGAAGCGTTTCCCTCACCCCTAATGCGGTGCAAGGCCGGAAACCGGCACAGGGACGTTTCAAGCCAGGGATCGAAAATCACCCAGAAGCTTCGCCATCAAGATAAGTTCGACCTCAATCGAACCAAGAATAAGGCAAAGTGCCTTCGCCATCAAGATAAGTTCGACCTCAGTCGAACTGGGACTAAGGCTAAGTGCCTTCGCCATCAAGATAAGTTCGACCTCGCTCGAACTAAGAATAAGACTAAGTGCCTTCGCCATCAAAGTAAGTTCGACCTCGCTCGAACTAAGAATAAGGCTAAGTGCCTTTGCCATCAAAGTAAGTTCGACCTCGCTCGAACCAAGAATAAGGCTAAGTGCCTTCGCCATCAAAGTAAGTCCGAACGCTCGAACCAAGAATAGGGCTAAGTGCCTTCGCCATCAAGATAAGTTCGACCTCAGTCGAACTGGGACTAAGGCTAAGTGCCTTCGCCATCAAGATAAGTTCGACCTCGCTCGAACTAAGAATAAGGCTAAGTGCCTTTGCCATCAAAGTAAGTTAGACCTCGCTCGAACCAAGAATAAGGCTAAGTGCCTTCGCCATCAAGATAAGTTTGACCCCAGTCGAACTGGGACTAAGGCTAAGTGCCTTCGCCATCAAAGTAAGTTCGACCTCGCTCGAACCAAGAATAAGGCTAAGTGCCTTCGCCATCAAGATAAGTTTGACCTCAGTCGAACTGGGACTAAGGCTAAGTGCCTTCGCCATCAAGATAAGTTCGACCTCGATCGAACTAAGAATAAGGCTAAGTGCCTTCGCCATCAAGATAAGTTCGACCTCGCTCGAACTAAGAATAAGGCTAAGTGCCTTCGCCATCAAAGTAAGTTCGACCTCGCTCGAACTGAGAATAAGGCTAAGTGCCTTCGCCATCAAAGTAAGTTCGACCTCGCTCGAACTGAGAATAAGGCTAAGTGCCTTCGCCATCAAAGTAAGTTCGACCTCGCTCGAACTGAGAATAAGGTTGTGCCTTCGCCATCAAAGTAAGTTCGACCTCGCTCGAACTGAGAATAAGTCTAAGCGCCTTCCCCATCAAAGTAAGTCCGACCTCGCTCGAACCAAGAATAAGGCTAAGTGCCTTCGCCATCAAGATAAGTTCGACCTCAGTCGAACTGGGACTAAGGCTAAGTGCCTTCGCCATCAAAATAAGTTCGACCTCGCTCGAATTGAGGATAAGGTCAAGTGCCTTCGCCATCAAAGCTAGTTCGATCTCAATCGAGCCGGAACTGAGGCCAAGCTTCCTCGCCATAAAACGCCAATTCCACCTCGCTCATATCGAGACGAAGGATAAGAACCGTCATCAGTTAAGGGCTGATACACCAACCCCCGTCAAACTCAAAAAGTCGACACTTCAAGTTTGCAAAAAAAAAAGAAGAAAAAGAAGGTACGAAATAGGCGCAAGACAAACGACGAAAAAGAAAATTCATTTATCCACAAAGTTGAGAATGCGGGTCATCCCCGCTTACACCCGTCCAGGGCCGGTCGACATAAAAAAAAAAACAAAGAAAAACCACAATATACTAACGCCAACCGGCGAACGGAACGAAAAAAAACAAGAACAAATTCTTTCACTCGGCGCCATCCTCGCCACCACTCGTACCATTGTCAGCCTCGGGCGTCGCCACATCATAACCACAATTAGCACGGGCCTCACGAGCTTTCTGACGTGCCACCTCGAAAGCCGCCTCGGTCACAGTACCTGCCTCCCACAAGTTCTTGAAGATATCACGTTGAGCTTCAGCATAGACCCAAAGGTCATGAGCCTGGTTGGGAACAGCAGTGTGTGACGACCCAATTTGGTCCTGCAGTCGCTGGTTCTCCTCCTCCAAGACCGCAATTCGATCCGACAGAACTTGGGCCTCCCGGTCAAAGACACAAATTCGCTCCTCGAGCCCATCTTCCCTGAGGGCCGCAATAGTCCTCTCCGTTTCTCGTTCAGCCTCATGAACGCGGATCGCCTCCTCCAACGCCCTGGCCCTCGTCGAGGCATCCCTCTCCCGAAGCTTCAAGGCAGCAATCTCGCCCTCCATCTCCGCCAACTTCCCACTCCATTCCACGGCCATCCCCGCCGCCTTAACCTGGTTCTGCTCCGCCTCCAATTCCATCTCCCTCAACTTATCCCGCAGATGCGCATACTCAGCGGCAATCCTCTTTCCCACCTCGAGCTCCTCATCCTTCATACGGATTTGCTCCTCAAGCTCGCTTTTGCTACCAAGCGCCTGCAGCAGCTCTCGATCCCGCTTTTCCAACTCCTCTCCCAGAGCTCGGTTACAAGGATTGTTCCTCAATCGCCCGTGCAGCTCTCGGCACCTGTCACGATAACGGCGATACTTTCCCAGCATCTGCAGAAAGATCCTCGAACGGACATTGGCTCTGCGGATGCTCTCCACCTCCAGCAAGTAAGTCTGCAAAACAGAGAGAACAATTAAAACTAAAGCCCATGCTAAGACAATGAAGAAACAGCTGGGGTCGCGCTACGTACCCTCAGGCCCATCACGGCCACTTCATTCATCACCTCAACATCAGAAACGCTCCTCAGGGACGCGTTCTCGGCCTCCGAACATATCAACTCAAATTGTGACACCAAGCTACTTCCTTGGGTCAGCAGGTTCAGATCTGAAGAAACTTCAATAAAACGGGCCGGCCCCCCTACGCGAACCACAGAGTTCGGTAAAGCCCTCCTCAAACATACAGACGTCGTCGGGGTCCAAATCAGACTCGGACTCATACTCGTCCACCACATTCTTTCCCCTCTCCGCCGTCGATAGTCCAGAACCACCCGCCGTGGTCGACGAAGGTGCGTTCGAAGTCTCAACGGCGACCCCTAGAGATTGACCTTCCGCCTCAGCAGCGGGAACTTCCGACCGGGTCTCCAAAACAGCAACATTCTCTTGGCTTGAACTGACGGGGGCAACTTCAACTAACTGCCCCCTCCCAACGGCAGGCGCCACAACAACTTCTCCCTCTGACTCCGTTGGCGGAGAATCCAAATTGATTACCGTTGGAAGAGCCGCCACAAATGCTACCCTCCGCCTTTTCGATGGCCCTTCTTCCTCTCCGGTTGGTGGCGAGTCAGTTCGAGGGCGGGTGGCCCCAGATGGCCCCACGTCCTGAGACACGGACTGTGTCGGAGAGGCGGCCACCGACGATTCAACCGATGCTTCCCTCGACACCGGACGAGGCGCAGGCGTCGCAGTAAGTCGAGCAGACGCAGCCGGTCGACGGAAAGCTAACCGAGGAGCTCTGACGCGGCGAGTTCTCCCTAACCACAACAAACAAACGTTCGATGAGTAAAAGTCAAAATAAGGCAAAACAGAAATGTAGGGCCGCTATTTCACCTGTCAGGGGCCTACGTCCGTGTCTCTCCCAAAAAGTCGACCATGCGCGAATCCCCGCAGTATGAGGAAGCACGGCCTCGACCCATTCCCGGATCCCCTCCAAAGGAGGCGGCGGCAGCTTTTCAGCTACAAAACATTAAAGTAAATCAATAGCTACAAACACAAGGCGTAAAGAAGGTCAAGGCGGGGCACTTTTCCAGTCGGGAAAGATTGATCGCATTTGCGACAGTGCCCCATTTTCCCAGACTTCGCAATTGCGAAGCAGTGCTCGCAGTTGCGAGCTCGCAATTGCGAGTCTTCCCTTCGCATTTGCGAAAATTGCAGAAGCCAGCATACCAGATTTTTAAAACATGAGAAATGCAATCCGATGCCTATCCAAAACTCACCCGAGACCTCGGGGCTCCAGACCAAACATGCACACGACCTCAAGAATATCCTACGGACTTACTCGCGCGATCAAATCGCCAAAATAACATCATTTACATAGAATCAAGCCTCAAGGCACATGATTTTTCATTATAACTTCATAAACTTCAAACTTTTGATATTTAGGTCCGAAACACGTCAAATGACGTCCGATTTCGACCAAACTTCACAGAAAGTGCTTAACACATATTTAAGACTTGTACCGGGCGTCGGAACCAAAATACGAGCCCGAACCATAGTCTTTTAATCAATTTTTATTTCTATTTTCCTTAATAATTTCAGAAAAATAATTTCACAGAAAAATTCATTTCTCGGGCTCTCGACCTCGAAATTCGACTCCGGGCATATGCCCGAGTCCCATATTTTTCTACGGACCCTCCGGGACCGCCAACTCACGGGTCCGGATCCGTTTACCAAAAATGTTGACCAAAGTCAACTTTAGCAATATTAATATCAAAATTCTTCAAATTTTTCACAAAGTTCACATATTTCAACATAAAAGCTTTCCGGCTTCGCCCCCGGACTGCGCATGCAAATTGAAGCAACTAAAAGCGAGGTTTTCGGGGCCTCGGAAGCACGGAAAAGAGAAAATCCGGTGATGACCCTTTGGGTCGTCACATAATCGAACGGCAAAACGAATACTGAACCGTGGACATCGAATGAGAAACAAAAAAATGTGAATATTTTTAACAAAAAAAAAAGAATTTTATTGATTTTTGTGGGGCGGAGGAAAAGAAAAGAAAATGAGAGGAAAAAAAAACAGAAGAGACAGTTGCTTTCATTTTACTCTTTGCAAACGTCCCCCACAATCTAGGAATACACGGTTAGTGGGACCCACGTTGTAGTTGTCGGAATATAGAATAAATAATTATACATCTCTGTTTACAGAAAAGAAAAACAAATCAACATAATCTTTCTTTTTCCTGTTTTTTAAAAAACACAAATCAACACAAATCTAAATAACAAAATATTTAACTGTTGAATATTTTGACAAACTTTTTTGTGGCGTTTGCGTAAAGGTACAAGACACCCTTTTTTACTTTCTATTTTTGTTTTCCAAATTTAAATTTTCCTTTTTTTTTTCCAACTTAAATAACAGGTGGAGGCATTGGTGGTATTTTTTTTTCATTTCTGCATAAACATATATTCCTTGTGAAAAACATTAGTCTCAACGCATTTTCCTCTTGAAATCTGCAAGAAAATTTTGAAGGGTGTTCAAAAGCAAGCTGAAAATATACAGATAAGTTATTTTTAATTATCTCCTCAATTCAAAAAATTAAAGAAAAAAGAAAAAAAGACAAACAAAAAAAACAAGAATCTTGGTTGAGGAGAAGAATTGTTTGCAGCTGAATAAAGGGGTGTTTATCTTCATTTTTCTTTTCTTAAATTGGGGTTTGTTGTGAACAAATTCAGTATTCTGGATTTATACTGTTTTATTGTGTTCTTTTTAATTCTGAAGAAGACCCTTTTGGATTTAGGGGCTAAAGCTCAGTTCTATAAGTTATTTCTTGGAATTTTGAGAAAAGTTTGGATTTTTTTTGCTTTACTGGTGCTAAACACAAATTCTAAAGAAGACCCTTTTGATTTAGGGGCTAAAGCTCAGTTCTTTAAGCTATTTCTTGGTATATTAAGAGAAAAAGATTGGATTTTTTTGATTTATTGGTGTTTGGGTTGTGGTGAATTGTTCTGATTTTAAGCTTTGTTTTGGTTGGTGAATTTCCTTATCTGGGGGTTTTCTTGATTGTTTTTTATTGTGTTGGATTCTGGTGCAAAGACTCAACTTTTTTACCAGTTAAGTCCTGTTTCTACTATTTCTTTTCTTCCTTCCTGAGCCGAGCGTCTATCGGAAACAGCCTCTCTATCCTCCCAAGGTAGGGGTAAGGTCTGCATACACACTACCCGCCCTAGACCCCACTTGTGTACTTCACTGAATCTGTTGTTGTTGTTAAGTCCTGTTACTTTTGTGTGTGTGTGTTTATTGATTGGATTGAGAGGGTTTAATTTTAGAAATTAGTTTAAGTTGTTGTTTTTGAGCTACATAGTTTGAAAGAGTTGGAATTGTTAAGCTCAGTATGGGAAAGGATTGGAAGAAGTCAAAAAAATTAGGAGGCAAATCTGGTGATACTAGTATGAAGCAAAACAAAGTTGGTGAAAATAATAGCCCGAGGCGATTTGATAAGGACACAGCAGTTTTCATTGCAATGTCTCATGAACTTAAGGATGAGGGGAATAAGCTATTTCAAAAGAGGGATTATGAAGGAGCTATGCTGAAGTATGACAAAGCTATAAAATTGCTTCCGCGGAACCACATAGACGTATCCTACCTTCGTAGTAATATAGCCGCTTGTTATATGCAAATGGGACTTAGTGAATATCCTAGGGCGATCCACGAGTGTAATTTGGCTCTTGAAGTTACACCGAAATATAGTAAGGCACTTATGAAGAGAGCTAGGTGTTATGAGGCGCTGAATAGGTTGGATTTGGCACAGAGAGATGTTAATAGAGTGCTGGAGATGGAACCGAATAATCTCATGGCTATTGAGATTGCAGAGAGGGTGAAAACAACCATTGAGCAAAAAGGCATTGGAGCGAATGACGTTCCTATAGATTTAATTCCGGTACCTGAATATGTTGAACTACCTTTTGCTTCAAGTCTGTCGAAATCATCTAAAGAGAAGGCACAGAAGAAGAAAAACAAGAAAGTAGAGGAGGAGATGGTTAATGGCAAGGCTGAAGAAAAGGGATTAGACAACCAAATCGATTTAAAGCAAGCTGATAACAGGAACGAGGAAAAGAACGCTGAGAATAAGGACGGGAAAGTCGAGGAGATGAAACTTGAGATAAGGATTGAAGAAAATAAGGATAAAGATCAGACTCAGGAAGAAAAGATTGACGACAAGATGGAGGGGAAGAAAGCTGAGAACAAGACCAACAGAAAGAAAGCTAAAGACAAGAGTAAGGAAAAGAAGAGTAAGAACGAGATCGAGGTAAATAAGGCCAAGGATAAGCAGGAGGAGAATAAAGACGAGGACAATGAGGAGAGGCAAACTGAAGATAAATTGGTGATGGAGGAAATTCTCAGTCGTACCACAGAAGAAGAGCCAAAAAGAACAGTGAAATTAGTATTTGGGGAAGACATAAGATGGGCTCAAGTTCCTCTGAACTGCAGCATCTTGACACTGAGGGAGGTCATAGGTGATCGATTCCCGAACTTAAAAGCAGTTCTAATCAAGTATAGGGACCAAGAAGGTGACCTGGTTACAGTGACAACAAATGAGGAGTTAAGATGGGCTGAAGCTTCTGTTCAACATGGTTCCGTAAGATTCTATATCGTGGAAGTTAATCCGGAGCAGGATCCGTTCTATGAGAAGATCAAAAGGGAGGAAGACGAACATAAATACAGCGCGCGACATAATCAGATTGTTGAAAATGGGTATGCTGAAAAAAGCAAGGAAAATGGACCAGTTTGCATTGATGATTGGATCTTCCAGTTCTCTAATTTGTTCAAGAACTATGTTGGATTTGAGTCCGATGCTTATCTGGATCTCCATGAAGTCGGAATGAAGCTATACTCTGAGGCTTTGGAAGAGGCAGTTACAAGTGAAGAAGCTCAATGCCTTTTCAGCACAGCCGGAGAAACATTCCAGGAGATGGCTGCTTTGGCATTGTTCAACTGGGGTAATGTTCATATGTCTAGGGCACGGAAAAGGGTCTATTTGAAAGAAGATAGTTCCGGAGAATCTTTGCTTGCACAGGTAAAATTTGCTTATGATTGGGCTCAAAAGGAATATTCAAAAGCAGGAGAGAGATATGAGGAGGCACTGAAGATCAAACCAAATTTTTATGAAGGTGTTCTTGCTCTGGGGCAGCAACAGTTTGAGCAGGCAAAACTTTCTTGGTATTATGCGATTAGCACTGGTGTCGATTTGGATTCTTGGCCTTCTACAGAAGTTCTGCAGCTTTACAACAGTGCTGAGGAAAATATGGAAAGAGGTATGCAGATGTGGGAGGACGCAGAGGAGCAGCGTCTCAACGAACTATCAAGTCCCGACAAAATCCTTTCACAGAAGATGAAGACGGAGAATTTGTTCAAAGGAATATCTGCAGATGAAGCTACTGAGCAAGCTGCAAATATGAGATCTCAGATAAATTTACTATGGGGTACAATGCTATACGAACGATCACTTATGGAGTTCAAACTCGGGCTTCCGCTCTGGCATGAATCTTTGGAGGTTGCTGTTGAAAAATTTGAATTGGCCGGAGCTTCTCCAACAGATATTGCTGTTATGATAAAGAATCATTCTTCCAACAATACTGCAACAGAAGGTGAAACTGGAAAATATTACCTTAAAATTGTTTACTATTCAGTGGCTTTTTTCAAAATTATTTCAAATGTCTCTGACATTCATTGTTTTTTGTAGGGCTGGGATTCAATATTGATGAAATTGTACAGGCATGGAATGAGATGTATGAAGCAAGAAGGTGGGAAAGAGGCGTACCTTCTTTCAGGTTGGAACCATTGCTTCGTCGACGAGTTTCCAAGCTGTATCATGCCCTTGAATTAGCATGAGGTCTTGTTATGGTGTCAGAGGAATGAAGAAAGAAACTCGCTATTACCGCTGCTGTTGCACCCTGTCTGTGCTTATACTCACTGGGAAGGTAAATATCCTTTCATTAACAGAGGCATTCATTTTTACCAATTCTACAATATGCAGATAGAACTGTTGTTAGTGGTTAGAGATGAATCACAAGAATATTTTAAACACTCCTGAAGTTATGTTCTTGTTTGATACTGTAAAGCAAAGTATACAGTATCAAACAAGAAAATGTTTGATAAAATGTTACTTTATAAAGAAATATTAGGTTCTGAGATCTCTAAGCTAGACCCTGAAAATCTTGGCCCGAAACAGTTTGTATAAGTATTACATAAAAATTCATGGTTATATGTGCTTAATTACGGGTGAGTGTTTAATGCTTGTGGAAAATTTTGTGTCATGGAGAGCTGCAATTGTCTATCATAATTCTTGTTCATTGTTGGAGCTTTTATCTCAAATATGAAGGCCTATATTAGTATCTAAGATCGAAATGACTAAGAAATAATTCATGCTACTGTTGTATAGTGGGTACTCTTAACGCCTACTGTTACTAAGTTGCTAAATAGCTGCTGTTTTGAGTTTGTATTTGAATTTTTATTCTCTGTTGCAACTTTTCTTTATTCAAGTTTTAATCAGATTAGTGTCTTCTGTTTATTCCCTAGGTAGGTGGGGAAAGGGGAAAGATTAGTTTTCCCCTAGCGGGTTTATTTTTTGATCTCAACATCTCCAAGTTCTAGACCCCTTTTCAGACCCTTTTTCAGCTCATTTAATTCTTCAGATTGTGCTTTAAAGTCTATTACTCTAGTCTTGGAGTTGTCAGGCTGCAGTAATACTTGATTCTATGAATTAGCACTTTACACATCCGTGCAAAAAATATGGTCCAGTACCTGCAAAAGTTCCTTCATGTGGCAAAGAAATTGAATAACGATTTTCCGACATAGATTCCTATAGCCAGAAAGACGTATTGTTACTTTTATGGTTTTCCTTTCCATTGAGTTCACATATTTGTGGAAGTAGCCTGGTGTTTACGAGTTCAGCTTTTTCCGTATTCTGTGACCTGTTAAACACTTGCTTATCCCGCACTGGAGTGAATCTATTGAACAGTACTCCAAAACAATGAACCTACTCCATCACCCTTGCTAGTATTCATTGACAGGTACCCTCATAATAAGGGTCATGTACGTCTAATGTACGTCGTGAAAACCCTTGCACCTTCCGTGAAATCTTCATTGGAAAGGCTTTAACAGTTGCCTGTGCATAATTTCTTGCTAAAAGCTGATTGTATTGAGAACTTCGCTGAGGTTTCACCGCATTAATACTGACACTTGTAAATGAAGTATCAAGTAAGGTTAGCTCATTTATTAGCATGGAATGCTGTGCTGATTCCTTCTTTTCCCCTTTTCTTGACATAGTAAATTCCAGCCCCCGCCCCCAAAACCACTCTACATAAACAACAGTGCGCGACTTTCCCACTTTGTTCCCTTGATGACTCGAACTTCCAACCTCTTTGTTGGAATTAGAGTGCTCTCGCCACTGGAGCAACCACAACTGTCTTTAATATGATAACATTGTTACTCTCTTTGTCTTTCTGCTTTATCTGAGAGGTGCTGGATCTATTTTATTTGCAGGGATTTACGTGCATCAGCTGTTAATACAGGTTTTGGAGTTTGGACCTTGCGACACTTGGATTGTGCATTACCTGTTTTTCATTTCACAAAGAGATGAAGAGGCAGAAATCTCTTTTTCTTTATTTTTGCCTACTTGTCGTCGTCTTGCCCAGTGTAGCGGTTCCTCAAACTCAAAGGCAGTGGCGAATCGTTTCAGTAGTTTTTAATTATTCTCCTTTGGCTCATGGAAGGGTCCTAAGGCATTATTTTCTTATAGGAATTTGTTTCTTGGCATTATTTTCTTATAGGAATTTGTTTCTTAGGAACTTTTTGTTCTCATTAGCCTTCCTTTCTTGGCTTGTACTATTCTGTGTCAGTTGGCCTTTTGTAGTTTTTTAATAGTTGTCACTATTAGTGTCTTAAATAGAGTTATATGGTGTACTTTTATGATGTCCAGATTGTTGGTTAGGAGGTAATACCACTCTTGGCAAACACCTCATTTGTATTTGAACTGCACAGTTAATTACCATTCAAAATGAACGTTGAAGGTATACTGGTGCAGTTTTGACTTCTTTACAATTGTCACCTATAGTTTTCTGCTTTTGTTGCTCCTATGTGACCAGGAGGTCACGGTTCGAGCCGTGGAAACAGCCTCTTGTAGAAATGCAGGGTAAAACTGCGTACAATAGACCCTTGTGGTCTGACCCTTCTCCAGAACCCGCACATAGCAGGAGCTTAGTGCTCCGGGCTGGGACACATCTTCATATGTGAAATTATATGCAAATTTACAAGTTCAAGAGCGGGAAGGCAACAAGAGAATCGATGCTCTATATTTGAGAAAGTAAAATAAGAAAGGTCTTTTGTACCATATAAAAGAATCCAAGTCTTCAGCCCAAAAACTTTAAAATCATTCTAGTCCAAAGATCGGTTTCCCATTTTAGAAAGTTGACGATTCCATCCATATAAGAGTAACTGAAAAAGAAGCAGACAACGCCATCTGGAACGACAGAGATCATTTCTAGCAAAAACTTCCCATAATTTTTCTCAACGCCAGGATCACTTCTCAGATCATACTTTGTGCTTACTGGAAGCTGATCACTGAAATTTAAGACAAATAACACAAATACCGAGGGCCCCCGAGGTAATAACAACAGACTGGAATCGTTCAAAATCGGGCTTTATGGCGAGAGAAGCATCATGACAGGTAAGCTGGAATGCCAAATTATTTCTGAGGTAAGGAAATTGAACACAAAACTACTGAAAGTTCACTGTCGACTGATACATCTTTATAGTCGAAATAGTAATAGTAATAGTAATATTCTTAGAATCAAATTTTTACGTAAAAATAGCACGGTATAGCCAGTTTTCGGACTGGTCAATCAAAAATAGCCAGCGTTTACTAAGTCAATGAAAAATAGCCACTATTTTGCTGCACTAGAGACCGGTCCAGCATAATATACTGGAGTTCGGTGCACTTGTGTATGAACTCCAGCATATTATGTTGGACCGGTATACTTTGCTGGCTCCAGTATAATATTACTGGAGACTGGAGCATCGGTGCTCCAAACTCCAGTATATTATACTGGACCAATATACTTGCTGGAACTCCAATATATTATGCGTGAGGAGGTGTGAGATGTTGACATTGGAGGGCCTACGGAGAGGTAGAGGTAGACCAAAGAAGAGGAGGGGAAAGGTGATTAGGCAAGACATGGCGTAGCTTCAGCTGACCGAGGACATGGCCCTTGATAGGAAGATATGGAGGTCGAGGATTAGGGTAGTAGAGTAGGTAGTCTAGAGTGATCATAACAGTAGTATTGGCATGCAGTCTCGCTTTCTATTGGTAGTAGGATTTTATAACTGTTATTTCTTTCATTGTTGATCACCTTACTGTCTTGTTTTTTTTATTGCCTATATTTTCATTAATGTAGTGCTTATGCTTTCCTGAGCCGAGGGTCTATTGAAAACAACCTCTCTATCCTCACAAGTAGGGGTGTACAAATCAAACCGACAAACCGCACCAACCCGATAATCCGAGTCAAACCGAGAAAAAAAACCCGACTATGGTTTGGTTTGATTTGGTTTGGTGTTGGAAAAAAAAAAACCCGACTTTGGTTTGGTTTTAACTAAAAAAAGTCAAACCGAACCAAACCAACCCGACTTTATATGTATAGAAGTTTTAAATATATTTAATACATAAAAATATTTATGGTAGTGTAGTTTATAAATATTTCTTAAGCTTTTTCATAATTTTATCTTTTAGCGTATTATTTCAAACTTGGGCTTATAATTTTTGGATGCTCCAATAAGTTTTAATGTACATAAATGTTAGTAACTCAAATAAATCTTAAACCAAAATCAAATCAATACTAATGCTAATTAAAGACATTCAATTCGATTGTACTATGAATGAAAATAGTGTTGGATATCTATTTTTTATTTTTTTTCATTGTTTAGATAAAATGTATAGCTTATGTTTCTTTTAATGGTTAGTTAGGTAAATAACAGTACTTATTAGTCATAATTTTAAATTATGTTTGTTTTCAATATGGCTTATTAATAATATTTATTTTATGCGATTTTGCTTATCTTTATTGTTGAATATTTTAATACAATGCCATGACTCATCTCATATTTATGTTATTTCATTGAAAACACCTTATATACTTATGTCTTACTAGGATTAAAGAAATATTTGGAGCAAAAATTTTACGTTTTATGCTATGAAGACTTTATGAGAAAAAAAACCGAAAATCCGAAAAAACCGAAAAAACTCGAGATTAAAAAATCCGACTTTTATTGGTTTGGTTTGGTATTTAATTTTAATAACCCGATACAATTGGTTTGGTTTGGCAATTAGAAAATCCGAACCAACCCGACCTATGTACACCCCTACTCACAAGGTTGGGGTAAGGTCTGCGTACACACTACCCTCCCCAGACCCCACAGTGTGGGATATTACTGGGTATATTGTTGTATTTATAGCCGGATTCTCTTCTAACCATCTTACAGGAGCATAGGCAAACTTGGGCACCCACTTTAACAGAAAAATATGAACAATCAAACTTGACTCAATAATGACAGTAAAAGTTCTAGTCAAGAATCAGCCCTTAGACCATAGAATGCAATGAAAAAACAAGTCAGATCGCTCTTCACAATTGCAAATTCAGGTGTTTCTCTATAACCCCTTCTCAAACCAAAGTAGATTAGATACAATAGATGTCACTGCATCCTTCACAAAAAGCAATATCAACAAAAACCAATTTATTTCCCAGCTGGTGCAAGCAAAAAAGTGTCTTTTACCTAACTCTGCCTATGTGAGCTTCACAAAAGCATAACCAGATGAAATGGGAGTGTTGGAATAGGTTGATGGAAGCTTAAAAATAGTCTAACTATGAATCAGATTCATATAGCCAAACTCCAACTTTTTTTTTTTAATAACCAGAGGGCCAATGGCGCAAGGCTCCAAACTCGGCGGAAAATGAGTCCGCTCCTCTACCATTCCCCACTTAAACACCACGCTTTTGTCTGCGACATGGTTCAAACCTGTGACATGCACCTAACCGACAAAACACGCACTAAGCTCATTTCACTATACCAAAGCCTGGGGCCAGCCAACTCCAACTAGTTTGATCGAGGCATAGTCATTCATGAGTTTAAGTTGCATACATTGATGCATTGTCAGTGTAGAAAATATTTAAACGATCAGGTCATTTAAAAGGTAATTGCAGCTAACTCACTCTGTCCAACAAGTATTAATTAGTAACGTGCAATAAACGGTAAGTAACCGATTACAAAATGTTAAATTACAATGATGGTGTCAAAATCCATTACATTGTCACTGCATATAACTTAAATACCTGCAAAGAAATCTCTCTAAGGTGTAAGTGTTGTTCTATCTTGTTGGAGGAGAGTTACAATTTGTTAGTTTCTTTGGATGATATTTATACTCGATGTGGGACATTATACAAACCAAGGGCAAATACAAAAATGAAAGGCCAAAGCTACACAAGCTGGATTATTTATTATCACGTGGTTAGTATCTGACATGAACTGACCTCTAAACCAAAACACAAGAAGAATTGGCACTACATCTTGAAAGCAAGACAAAGAAGTCTAGGATTGCTTATTTCCTATCATTACATGCATCTGATTTTATAGCTAATTGCTACCAGTACATGCAGCTGATTAAGAAAGCTTAAGAAAGGCAAGACATGCGGAGAGCATAGATTAATCTTAAGCAAAAATGACACAACAAACTTTTCACAAAAAACAGTGAAAATTCAGGAACAGCCAACAATCTTTAAAAATATAAAATAGTCACTAGAATAGCAATAACATTTTGGAACATAAACGAGTGAATTAGAACCATCAACCAGAGGCGGAGCCACAATGACGGCTAGCTTTGGTTCAAATCATGTATTTGTCTTAAAATTTTAATTAAATACAACAACAACAACAACAACCATCCAATGGAATCCCACAAGTGGAGTCTGGGGAGGGTAGTGTACAAATTATTAATTAAAAACCAGTAACTTAAAAGAATTAGGATCCCGAATCCATAAGTTTGAAATCCTGGCTCCGCCCCTGCCATCAACCTAGTCAACATACAATAAGAGAGTTTACCTATTATGCATCACAAATGAAGTAGCTTTAGAGTTAAATAATGATCAAGTGAACAACAAAAAGATATGATTGGTTAAAACAAGTTATAATCAAGAATCTCTATGTAGAAAAATGATAGCCAAGTCTTTAAAGATAGCTGCAGAATAGCAGCACTGCAAACTCGTGCAAGACTGAGACAGGAGTACATATTTTAATGAAGGCATCGTTTAACATATTCAAACAATTCCAAGGAAGCATATCATTATGTCAGCTGAAAGATATTCATCTACTAAACTCAATTCCATATACAACATAAGCACTTCACTGGTGAAAAGTTCATATTAAATAATAAAATGCACCGAAATTGACTAAACATGTAGAACACTACTTGTGGTGATACTTACATGTATCGAACCAAGAATAGTGACATTGAGCCTCTGAAGAACAGGATGATATTCTTCTTCATGCAATGTCTCACACTGGTTATCAAAAGTAGTGTTTCAGTAACATGTAAACCCACTCCATATGACATCAAAAGCATTGCTATCTAAGTATATACCTGAGTAATTTTATTCTTAAACTTGAATGAACTATTTTCTTTGTAGTTATAAAGCAGCAACGCATAAACTTTTAAAAAAAAATTGTAGTTCTCTTTTATAAGTGCATCAAACCCAGAGACTACCAACTAATGTTATTATTTCTCACCTTTCTCCTAAACTTTGATTCTGAAAAGACGGAATTTAAAATACAATGAGCACTTTTTACACAAAATTCAACACATTTGAGGTTATTCAAATCAAAAACGAAATTTGATAAGTTATCCTAACAGCCAAAGCTCCTGAAATTTACAAGCTTGGTTCAGGTTTTTCAAGTTCACAATGCAAAGACGCTTCCATGCAATACTTTTACTTTTTCTACCTGATGGACGGTCAGTCTGCTTTCTGAATGTTAGAGGTTAAGCGTATGCATAACTCTAGTATATCCTAACAGATGAAACATACAATTCTATCTTATAGTATTTGAAGTCGACTTCTGCTTTGGGACTATAACAGTAGTGACGCAAAAATCATTGCCTCTCTGGATATTAAGAAATACAAAACATTAATACCACGCATATGGGACAACAGATAAATAGAGCTTAAAAATTTCACACTAAGCATTTTGCTCATTAAAGGTAAACCAGCAAGAAAAGCAAAAGTTTCTAAATCCTTTTTTGTATTTTCAAGAGCAATTGCAGAGAATATTCCTATTAGACTCGATGATTGCAGTATAGAAAAAAATAATGAGGGTTATACTAGCGCAATTTATATCAAGCAAATCTGATCGTCAAACGACTAAAAATGATCCAATGCAGAACAATTTCTATAAAGATGAAGGTTGCTCTCTGATTTTATGGGTCAAAGAAATACAGGAACCAAAATGAAGTAAAATATAACAATTTACAACTTGCAATTGTCGTAGATAAGAATTTGAACCGGGTGACGCACCCTGAACGGACTTAGCTGGTCCGGGCCTTAAGCCTGCAACACTGGATGGAGATATGGAACAAGATTTTTGTTGCATTTCCGGCAGAACTGGAGGGTGAGAAGGTTGCCTTAAGTTACTTAGACCCGTATCCTCATGGAATGGACCAGATTCCCTCAATCTGTTGGAATTGAATTATAAGATTATCACCTCAATCATGTTGATGATTTCAAAAAAGGAAAAAAAGTAATTCTTATTACTTATTATGCAGGTACATGGATTTTAGATCGATCCCATACTTACAAGAAATAGACGCTTGTCATATTAATAATTAACTAATTCTTAATAAATAGAAAATTGGCAAGAATAGATTTAACTCTAGGAAATCCTTATTAAGATACATGTGAAATTAATTGTTACTTTATTAAATAGCGGGACACATGCCACAAAAAAAAAAAAGGAAACATATGGCTTTTCTATGGGGATGCATTGCTTGATTATTCCTCAAAGTATGTCCAGATTTAAATAGTGAATACAAGTAATGCAAAAAGGAAGAAAAAATAATTGTTATTCCTAATTACACAATTACATGGAGGATATATAGATCGACTAATTTATAAAATAAGACATTATGTTATCATTCCAAGTGGACAGGAGAAGATATAAAAAGATCAAGAAAGCGGCATCACAGTAGTTTCCCATTATCAAAATACATAAAACAGACACTCAAACTTGGTTTCAAGTGTCACTTTGACACTTAAACTTGATCAAATAGACACCTTAACTTGACACAGGTGTGTCTCTTACACACCCCAATCCAACAAACCTCATGCGTGTACTACGAGTGCGAGTGATGTGGCAAAGTAACAAATAACAAAGTGACACATGTAAAAAAAAAAGATATGTTTAGATGAAAAAAAAAGAAGAAAAACATCTAAAAGAGACCCTCACCTACCCCACAGATCCCAGCTTTCCTCTTCTTCGTCGCCCGTTCCCACTGCTTCTTCCCCTCATCCTCCCCCCTTCTTTGTTTCTTCATTCAAACCTCTCCAACTCTACTGTAATCCTTATCTTATATAAGTTTTGCTTTCTATAATTAACAAATAAATTTTTTAGTCCTTTATCCCTATCATGGTATAACAAATATAAATAAATGGAGGGAGATAGAGTAGTAGTGGGTTAATCAGGAAAGGGAAAAAAAAGCAATTAGAGAGCGAAGAAATTTTGCCCGGTTGAAGAGGGGTTTAATGGTGATGAAGAGTTTAAGGCTTCATTGGTGGAAGGGGAAGAGAGTGTTGAGAGAAGAATAAAAAATGGAGAAGGATGGGAGAGGGACATTAGAAATGAAATAGAGGTAGATTATAAGGGTAAAAATGGAATATCACTAACTTTTTTAGTTGGAAAAGGCTTTGATATAACATCTCACACGCTCAAATGTGAAGACAACACAACACACGCACTGTGTCAGGTCAGATCCGAGCGTCTACTTGATCATTAAGTAAGTTTAAGTGTCAAACTGACAACTGGGGCCAAGTTTGAGTGCCCGTTTATGTATTTTGCCTTTCACATTTGCGTAATGTTCCAATTAAAAAAAAACATATAGATGAGACCTCACCTTCTGATATATTTTTCTGAAAATACCAAATGCATTTTGACATGTAGAAAATGTCAATAACAAAAGTTAATTGATTACCTAAAATATACTTCTCCTATAGACTAACAAGCATGGAGGAGGAAACGTTGATTCTATCAGTTGAAAATATAGTTAAATAAAATAAAGTAAATTCTGTCTATGCAACATCTTATCAAAGTAGGTAAAAGTCCTGAGTTCATGCCAGCATGTGAGGGTATGTTCAATACATAATTAAATAAATAATAATGTGTTCTCTCTAATAGTTTAAACTTTTATATGAAATAATCAAACACATTCAACACTATCCATGAATTAAGTTCAATGATTTTCATTTGAAATGTGAGCAAAGGTTGTTCTGGTTTGTTGATGGCAAGAGGTGAAAGGGGTACTTGTAAAATAAAATGGGACAAGGGGTATGAGGAAAAAGAACTGCAAAACTAATCAGCATTATAGTATGGCAAAATTACATTCCCTACTTTATTGAATACGCATGATACCAGATACACTAGTCTGCTTGGAGAGATCCCTTATTCTTGTGTTGTACTTGTTTGACTTTATGACCGCAAACTTGCATTATAAATGTCAAATTAGTAATTGACCCAAAAGGCTATAGAATCATCAAGTAACAGTGAAGCAGTTTTCAAAACTGAGAACCTTCATAATAAGATGACATAACTTGACGTAATAATTACAAAGCTTTTTTTTTCCAAGATAAGTGATTTTATAAATGTGAAAAACTCTTCTTTTTTTTAATATGGTAATTTGTTCCCTTGGCGACTCAAACCCACAACCTTAAGGTTGGAGGTGGAGGTGCTTTCCCCTTGAGCTAACCTCTCTTGCCTGGAAAAATCTCAAATACAAGTAATAAACCAAACACTAAAGAGCTTATCTAGAGATATGGTTCTCTACTAAAGAGAACTAATCTTAATTACACACAGGGACTTCATGGGCACTCCAAAAGTTAACTAACAACAGAATATTCCACAAATGTATAAAGTCATTCTCTAATCCCTTAAAAACTCTCTTATTTCTCTCCATCCACCGAACCCACATAAGGACTATGGGTCAGCATCACATGTGGTAGATCTTCTCTTCATTCATCTAAAGACTGCTATGCAGTAGTTTCTTAATTTTTGGAATATGCAGTACAAACTTCACTTATCACGACATGGTATATTGAACCCTGAACCAGTTCAATACCACCCATACAATTGTGTTGCCTCCTGAAAATACAACCAAGAGGAAGATCCACATCCTCACCTGAGCATCTATACATATAGCACCGACTAACATATGTAATATTTCTTTTTCTCAAGTTCTTAGCTGTCAATATCTCTCTTTGTTGCAAACCATGCAGAAAGCCACGTTTTTCTAGCTATGTTGGTTATCCAAATGGATTAAGTGTGAAAAGTCTAACTTGTCCCTCACCTAGAAGCGATGGCAATACTTTACTGAGAACATTCCATCTCTCCTAGCCTCGCACTTTTACAGGTCCTAGCTAGCATGTGTTAAACAATCTCCCAATCTCATAATTCACCATAAACCACAGGTTCAGTTAGCTCACTCCTCTTATGTCCTCTAGATCTATAATATTATCAGCTCTCTCTAGCTTGAGACCCTGTATGTGTTTGGAAAAGAGATACCCGTTGCGCTATCTCTACACTATATGTGACCTCGAAAACTGACTCTACCTGCATCCCCTACTCTATAAATGATGATAATGCTTAAGTCTTCCCACTCCATGTTGGTTCTCCATAGTCTGCAGTAGAATGGTAATGTGAGTTAAGTCATCCATCCCCTTTTACAACATATATTTTCCGTGATCACCTAATTCCATAATGTCTGCTCCTTAGTCACAAATGGCCCTTGCAGTGCCTTGTCACAAATGGCCCTTGCAGTGCCTTGTCGAAAACTCTAAGGTCTTTCACTTTCCCATTTTATTTGGGGACATGACTACCTCATATTGACAAAAAAAAAAAAAAGGTTCACTATGCAAGCAACAATTATCAAAAAACTAAGAAAACACAATACACTTGAATTTCCAACTAACATGTTTAGACTTTCTTTTATCAAAAGCCTTGTGAGCTTTTCGGAGGAGAAATGACAAATTACAATCAACAGAATCTTGTTGCTCGAGAAAATTGGGCAGATTTAGGCAGCCCTTCGGTCACCCTACCCAAACTTCTAAAAAATCAATATTTTAACCTACAAACTTATAAAAATCCTGCAAAAAATAAGTGTTCTCCTTCCTAGTTTCTAACAAATTTTACATTAGTATATTTTCTGTATAGCTATTACTCCTCCTTACAAGTCTTGTGGATTACTCCTCCTTACAAGTCTTGTGTCCACTGCATGAACTCAGGTAGAATATTAGACGAGTATGGATTCAAGGCGGCTATGTTGTTTTTTAAGTATATCTTGAAGGATCCATATGAAGAATCAACATGGCTATATTAAAGAAGGCATGAAAATTCCATGTAGTGTGGCTAATAGATGATCTTATCCAAAAAAAAATGTGGCTAATAGATGATGTACCTTAGTGCTCCTGCTTTTTGGTGAACATTCATTAATTCATCTGTATTTCGAAGAAATATTTATGTATCTGTAAACTGATAGCTAATATTGTAGTACATGTAGAGGCTATACGCAATGCATTGAATGAGGTGGCTTCTTCCAGTAAGAATATATCCCAACGGGCTGGCTGGACATCATCTGAGGATGAAGCTGATATCGTGGACCAAGATGATGCAGGTTTAGTTTTATCTGTCCGTATATAACCCAAATATACGTTGGTTCTTATTTCTTACTCTTTTTGAGTGACTTCGGATGGATTTATTCAGGAATATTTCATGCTTTCAAATTAGTAATATTTAAATAATTTATTGAAATGGTTCAAGCATATATATTTTATTATTAGATACATTTGGAAAAAACGCCAAAAGAAACTTCTTATATCTCAACTTGAATCATGGGAAGTCTCACTTGAAGACCTGTATAAGATGTTGAATTCCAATTATATAGTTGCATAAGAGGATGACAATTGTGACTGCGAGAAACATCTGGTATGTTATCTGATTATTTACTTTTTTTCGCTGTTTGTTTTATATCCGCGTTGCTTTATAGTGCAGATGGCATGGTATTTGGCGCAATTAGAAGCAGATGTCAGACTTGCAATGAAATTTTGCATTTTGATGGATCAAAATTTCCGTTTCTTGCAAATTCGTTACGTCGGGGTAAATGCCTATATTTTCTTTTAAAGGTCAAGAGGGCAACCACTCCATGGAGAGTGCCAGAAAGTATAGAAAATGGAGAGTTGGTGCAGGTATTCAGAACTAGTGCGATCTTCTTTTCTCTTTCAAATTTCCAACGCAACAATGGTCATGCATTCTTTTTCCAGTGGCAGCAAGTCCGCCAAAACTACATACAAGAGTCTTATTTTGATGATACGTTGAAGCAACATAGAATAAACGTGATAGGGAAGATAGATCTTTACGAAGATATAATTTTTGGAGGGCGTTATAAGATTTAAGATAATCATAAATGCTTTCTGACAGTCAAGATGATTTTATTGGTAAAAAAAGGTACTTTTCTTTAACGACATAGAGAATTATATAAATTTCTTGTCACTTTGTTTTACCATATTTTTTATGTCATACATTAATAAAGACTATGTTGTTGTAGGTATCTTTTTGCTCTAGTCTTCGAGCCAGAGAGTACGGAGAATACGGAACCTGAACCTTTGCACAGCTTTCTTAGAAGGGAGAAGATTTACCGAAAGGAAGCTGATCCTGTTTTATTGGAGAATCTTTCACTCCAGAAGCAATAGAAAGGTTAGAAGAAACATTTTACTCTGCTACTGGAAATGTATGGAAGGTGGGGATTCACAAAACATTTGTGAGACATCCGTGTCTTGCAAATTCAGATGTCCTACAAATGTTTTGTGAATCCCCGCCTTCCATATATTTCCAGTAGCAAAATAAAATGTTTCTTCAAACCTTTCTATTGCTTCTGGAAGTGAAAGATTCTCCAATAAAACAGGATCAGCTTCCTTTCGGTAAATCTTCTCCCTTCTAAGAAAGCTGTACAAAGGTTCAGGTTCCGTATTCTCCGTACTCTCCGGCTCAAAGACTAGAGCAAAAAGATATCTACAACAACATAGTCTTTATTAACATATGATGTAAAAAAATATGGTAAAACAAAGTGAAAGAAATTTATATAATCTCTATGCCGTTAAAGAAAAGTACCTTTCTTTACCAAGAAAATCATCTTGGCCGACCAGAAAGCATTTATGATTATCTTGAATCTTATAACGCCCTCCAAAAACTATATCTTTGTAAAGATCTATCTTCCCTATCACGTTTATTCTTTGTTGCTTCAACGTATCATCAAAATAAAACTCTTGTACGTACTTTTGGCGGACTTGCTGCCACTGGAAAAAGAATGCAAGACCACTGTTGCGTTGGAAATTTGAAAAAGAAAAGAAGATCGCACTAGTTCTGAATACCTGCACCAACTCTCCATTTTCTATATTTTGTGGCACTCTCCATGGAGTGGCTGCCCTCTTGACCTTTAAAAGAAAATAAAGACATTCACCTCGACATAACGAATTTGCAAGACACGAAAATTTTGATCCATCAAAATGCAAAATTTCATTGCAAGTCTGACATCTACTTCTAATTGCGCCAAATATCATGTCATCTGCACTACAAAGCAACGCGGATGTAAAGCAAACAACGGGAAAAAAAATAATCAGATAACATACAAATGTTTCTCGCAGTCACAATTGTCATCCTCTTAGGCACAACTATATAATTGGAATTCAACATCTTATACAGATCTTCAAGTGAAACTTCCCACAATTCAAGTTGAGATATAAGAAGTTGCTTTTGACGTTCTCCATATGTATCTAATAACAAAATATATATGCTTGAACCATTTCAATAAATTATTTAAAAAATATTAACTTGAAAGCATGAAATATTGCTAAATAAATACACCAGAAGTTACTCAAAAAGAGTTAGAAACAAGAACCAACATATATTTGGGTTGTATACGAACAAATAAAACTAAACCTGCATCATCTTGGTCCATGACATCAGCTTCATCCTCAGATGATGTCTAGCCCGACAGTTGGGATTTATTCTTACTGGAAGAAACCACCTCATTCAATGCACTGCGTATAGCTTCTGCATGTACTGCATCACCATTGCCTTTCTCAAAACTACCTCGTATAGGAGATAAAGATCCTACAACAACAACAAAGTCAACAAAAGTGAGGAGGACAAATAAACTTGCACAGGTTTAAGCAATATTTTTATGATATAGAGATTTAAGCAATATTAGCTATCAGTTTATAGAGACATAAACATTTCTCTCCAAATACAGATGAATTAATGATTGTTCACCAAAAAGCAGGAGCACTAAGATACATCATTTATTAGCCACATGTTTTCTTTTTATAAGATCATCTATTAGCCACACTACATGGAATCTTCATGCCTTCTTTAATATAGCCATGTTGATCCTTCATATGGATCCTTCAAGATATACTTAAAAAACAACATAACTGCCTTGAATCCATACTCGTCTAATATTCTACCTGAGTTCATGAAGTGGACACATGACTTGTAAGGAGGAGTAACAGCCACACAGAAAACATACTAATGTAAAATTTGTTAGAAATTGGGAAGGAGAACACTTTTTTTTTTTTTTGCAAGATTTTCATGATTTTTATAAGTTTGTAGGTAAAAATATTGATCTTTTAGAAGTTTGGGCAGGGTAACCGAAGGGCTGCCTAAATCTGCCCCAAGGAACATACATGTCGAAATCTACTCCCACTATGGCCCATATCCTAAATTCCTGAAATCTTACACCATGAACATGGCGATACCAAGTCAAAAAAAAAAATTATCCGCACAGTTTAGTAAATTACATAGAGTAACTCTATTATATTTTACCTAGCCACTGCATATGAGACCCTTGCAAATGCAAAAGAAATGGATTGGAAAGAAGCTAAGAGAAATAAAATTGTGAAATGTCCCTAATAGTGTCAATTAATTCTCTTAATGGCAGGTAAGGAACTGTAGCGAACTAACAAGGATTAGGCTCTAATAAAGGAAAAAACATACTAGAATGTGTATGTGTTTGATGAAGCGGTGGAAATCTCTCTTGTAAGATCAAATTTTAATGAAATTCTTGTAGTTTTTGGATAGCCCCATTTTCCCATACATAATGATATACAAACATCACGCCAATATGAGAAGCAGATCCTGAAGCTCCAAGTACCCAAATATAATGGTATTAGCTTTAATATACGACCACCAACACATTATAGAAGGTTTAGCACCACATGAGAAACTTCAAAGGTGTAGAGATACTGAGAAGACTACACATCAACTTTGGAATTTGCAATTTGAGAAAAATAAACAATCACCCTAACCTAAACATCAATAAAAAAGCAAATTAAACAACAGAGATACAAGATGCATCAGTAGCATGAACAAAATTCACTAAATGAGTATAAGCACCACATAAAGAAACTTCTATAATATTTCCAAGACTACTGCCAAATGATCCAAATAAGTTCAAATCTTAAGATACTTCCTCCCAAATCATCACTCTAATGGAAGCAAATCAAAAGGGAGGAAAAGAAAGAAGATCTATGAGTAATCACCTGGGAAAAGATAGAAAAAGAAGACTAGCAAATGCATAAAACCAGGTCAATACACTAATCGATTTTCATCTATCCATAAACTTATCAAGCATCAAAAGTTTTTCAAAAAGATTGATCGGCATGTGAAAAGCAGGAAGACAACACGTCACCACATTATTTGATCTATCCATGAAGCTTGCATGACACAAAAAATTGACAAGTGAGATAAACGGGTACGAAGGAAAAAGAAGAATTAATTTCACGAACATACCATCAATATCGATCATGCGGTGATATGGTGTCTTTGGTTCAGTTATTTTCTGCCTCACTGGTTTATTTGCCTCCATTTCTCCCAAATTTTCCTCATCCCACTGTATATGTGCTCGCCTTCTACACAACGACAAAATGTTCAAAGCAATTAAATTTCCGTTACAAACAGTACTAATGCAAGCAAACAAATAAGCTCAGTTTTTTCAGAAAGAACAGATCAAACTACTACTAAAATCATGATGCAAACACAACATTTAGCATCACCCCGTACCCCAAAAATAAATGTGCTTGCAATAATTCACTCAACTTATTAAACACGCTAGGGAAGATACAGGAACAAGCATGAACACATAGGCTTTGGGGCTAAAGAGCACATTCAGTCTACTGAAGGCTACTTATAGGAGAGTAATATTTGTACAGTATTTCTTTTCTCCATCTTGTCTACGTGACATTTATTAGCACCTGAATTTGAGTTTTAAGTGAATGCAAGATGTATCGAAAATAGAATTTACATAACAAGAAAAGACATTACTTCATTTTCCCAAGGAGACCCAATCCTTCGAGCAGTTGCAGTCAAATTGATTACCCTGAACCAACAAAAGAGAAAAACACTCGTCAAGCATTTAATTAAAAAAAACAAGGTACTCATATCAGATAATGCCGCGAATGGCCTAAATAACAAGTTGGTGGTTCAAAAATAACCTTTGACAATGTTCTACTAGTGTTATCAAAGGCAAAAAGGGGAAAAAAGCTCTAAGGTCTATTAGGGCTTTAAGCGCAAAGTGGAAATAAAGCGTGGGCTTTAATGAACAAAGGCGCAAATGGAGAAAAATACAATTATGTATGTGTAGTTCAAGACTAATATCAATAAGCATGATACCAAATATAAGGACAAAGAAATTGATGAAAATCTACGATAAAGTAAAAATATCAATGCTTAGTTTCACCTCTTCAGGATTACGCTCATTGGCAAAGAACAGTATGTCTTAGAGCCTTGATCACAACACTGAAGCGCCCGCTAAGCGAGGTCAAGCGCTCAACATGTTTGAGCCTCGCTTTAGGGCTTAAGTGCGCTTTAAGCGCGCCTTTGATAACACCTACTTATTTACCAACATTTACTATCCATTTCCACCTCTCCTCCCCCTCCTCCGCACATTCTTTGGTAAACAAATTACTCGACATTTTTTATAAACAAGAAATGTCCGAGGACCAGTGCACACAGTTCGAAACTCAATGGATGGTGAGCATGCCCCTCTACCTTCTCCAAGTAAATACCAAGCTTTTCTTATAGCATGGTTCGAACACGCGAGGTGCGCCAAACCCACACATGTGCTCTTACCACTAGGCTAAAGCCCCATGGCACATATTGCTAGTTTTTTAATAGATAACAGATAGTTTTTACTATGTATTTTTCATTTGACGGTATAGGGATGACAAGCACCACTATATTATATAAAATCATGCTAAGATATGAGATAATCATAAACTCAAATTAATCATTCACTTGCTAATTAATTAGGAGGGTTTAGTAAATGATTTAGTGGGCGTTTGGACATAAGAATTGTAAAATTCCAAAAAAAAAGTGAAAAAAAATTTCAAGTTAAAATGGTATTTAAAAATTAGATTTGTGTTTGGACGTAAATAAAATTTTGGGTTGTTTTTTGAAGTTTTGTAAGGGACGAAAATTTTGAAAAGAAACTTTTTGAAGTTTTTCAAATTTTTGAAAAATTTCAAAATGCATCTTCAAGTGAAAATTGGAAATTTATGAACAAACGCCCATTTCGATAAAACGTAAAAAAATTTTGAAAAAAAATGAAAAACTTCTTATGTCCAAACGGGCTCTTAAGATATATGAGTCTAACCTAAGAACAGGAAATTATCATAACATATTTTCTCTTAGCCTTTTTTCCGAAAATATTTCAGAAAAAATTATCATTAATCCTAAAAGGCATCATATCTTTTGGTAAAAAACGCAGATCAACTCATAAATGAGAAAAAAATTCATGCAGTAGAACAAATATAACAAATTGCAACCCAATTATATTTCTGGATTAGGGTTTTTTGTTCCTATGAAAGAATGCATACGAGGGATTCTGGAGGAAGAGGTAAGGGGAGGGAAAGAGAGAAACATACAGGCCAATGTCGCCGGAGAAAGAGACGGAAAGGAGCTTACCGGAGAAAGATGGCTCGGGCAAAGTGGTTTAATGGACTTGAAACAAAAGAAACTTTCAAGCCGAAATAAATTTGCTGACAGGATATTTTCAAAAGAATTCTACTTTCTCCTATATTTTCAAAAGCTACAACAGATGTAATAATTACTCCCTGCCCTGTCACGTGGTTAATTTGCAGGTCACTGCTACCCCTAGGTGTAGCATTTATTATTCACATTCTATTTAACGCTTACGTAAATTATGCACCTTTGGGGTCCTTTTTGGTAAAGTGATAAATGCCTGTCTTTATGTACTTACTTTTGCCCGTATTTCTTTAGTTTATTACATAAGTTGCCCTTATACACTTTGATAAATACAACAAATTTTGAAGAAAATTAAGTTCCCGGAAAAGAGGATGAGTTTAGGAACACGTGCTAACAAATATCCTGTAGCCTTCTTTATCAGCTTTGAACTCCAGCCATTTTTTTTTAAGCCCTAATAAGCAGAATTACATATAAATCTTAATCAGTTAAATTAAGCATAATACACACTTACACTATAGGTAACATCAGGCTTCTCCAATTGGCTAAGCAGAGAAATACTCGAATCAGCTTCAGGAGGCAAAACATCAACAGGCGCATTCGAAGCCGAGGGTTTAAGTAGCTCACGATTAATCGTACTGAGTATTCTAACGTAGTAATTAGATCCCGTAGTGGACCCTACAATAGCGTTATTTGTATCAATCATCTCCATGAACTGACCGATTACTAACGGCACCGATTGAATCCGTTTGACTTCTTCCTGTGCCCGTAAGTGCTCTCGCCGGAGATTTTTCAGTTCGTCCTTCACGTATTCCTCTTGGATCTAGATGAATTCCAGCTGCCGTTGAAGAGATTTTAGGCGGGCGTAGAGGTCGTCTTCGCCGTCGGAGGGAACGTCGTGTATAGATGGGTCGGGTCGGGTTGATGTGGCTCCGGTAAGGGTTTTGGATCGAGAACCATTAATGGTGTTGCCATTGTTGGAAGTGGAGAAAAAGCTATGGGAGTTAATAGAGTAGAGAGGAGAGAAAGAATGGAGTACGAAACAAGAAATATGATAGAAACCGAGTACTGCACACTTTTTGAAACGAATGAATGTTCCGGAAGAGATTCACTTTTGACACAGAAAACAGATCGTTGTTATTTTGACTAAAGATGAAATTTTTAACCATGGCATTTTTTCCATTAAAATTTGTGTTTTTGACTAAAGATGAATTTTTTTAAAATAACTTTTGAATCTTGTGATTTTAAATCATATTTTTGTGACTGTAAATTATGTCCTTAAGTATAAATAAAAAATTTATACTTAAAATTATTTCTAATTATAGAAAGATATAAATATGTAATTCGTTTTAGAACGGAAAAGTTTTTTCTGAAAAAATAAGGCAAAAGTTTTGTTTCAAATTTAAATTCTTACTACTGAAATTTTTTTTGATCAAACTTCATTTCTTGGACTCTTAGACATTAAGTGAGATTGAAATTTTGGAATGAATGGAGTATTTTGAGGGGGG